>NW_004798070.1:155892-157320 GCF_000002075.1 Aplysia californica | reverse complement strand
CACACACACACACACACACACACACACACACATACACACATACACACGCGTTTACCAATCCTAGCACCTACAGGTGGGCAGCCACTGAGGAGAAATCAGGAAAACTCGGACCCTATGATTTGTGTCTCCCGGTTCTGATCCCTGGCTCATAAATTTCTTCATTAAGTGCTACAGCTATCATGGGATGAGAATGGCTTAAGCTGGGCTGGCGCCCTGCTAGAAGAACCTAAGCCTAGTATTTTTCGTATTAACAACAGTAAGGTTCAAAGGATTTTATTCTAAAATTGCACACCACATTGTTACTCTTTCTGAACTGGCATGGACAGAGAACAGGTTAGTCCAAGATAGACTTAGGCGATTTGCTAGGGTGTTTGACTGAGGGAAAACGAAACTTCTCTCTTTTCATCAATCTAGGACCCGTTGCTACGGCTGAAACTTAGTGGGAAATCCGACAGGAATAGATCTTCACCACTCAAAATTACTAATTATAAATAATTTTTGTTCTTAAGTCCCACCGAAAGATCTCGCGACCGTGTTGCCGCTGGGATTTTAGATTAATGGAATACTCTCTTCTTTTTTTGCTTTTTTCCCTTTTTGTTTAAAGGGGGGGGGGTAGAGACTAATCTTGATGTTATTTGTGTTTAGCAATGTATAGAGTTGTCAAATAAAGAGATACTTTCTAAAATTCTACGTCTTCAGTCGTTTTAAAACGTTGCACGTGCCGGTTTGCAAGTGTTTAGTACTTCTGATTACAAAAGAATTTGCCTTTTGTTCAAGAATTGTGATTGTGTTAGGTTGTCAACAGAAACGTGTATCTTTTAAAACAGAACTGGATTTGGCGTGGCTGTTATTTCTACCACTTCTGTAACTGCAAAAGATGTCCTAATGAAAACACAAACTATTCCTTTTAAAAAGGGAGGACTGTTTTGAAGGGCAATATCGGGTTCATTGTAAAAACCAATTTTTAAAAAATGAAATACATAATGAAATATGCTTTTGAATTATTCATAAACATTTATCGAGAGGCGTCAGCTAGAGTCCATCTTGGTAACCACGTGTCAGAAAAGCTTGTCGTCGCAAAGGGAATCGGATAAGGAGACCCTCACGTCAACGAAACCATTCACAGTAGCAATCAAAGAAATATTCCAAACAGCATCGCTCAATAAAGGAATTCAATAGATTGAGAACACCTGAAAAATCTCAGATTTGCCGATGGTGGGACACGTTGCAAGGACGGTGAACAGTAAATGAAAATTAACCTCCAGTTCATACATAACGATACCAAAAATTGTAGGCTTGGTGGGACACGTTGCAAGGACGGTGAACAGTAAATGAAAATTAACCTCCAGTTCATACATAACGATACCAAAAATTGTAGGCTTGGTGGGACACGTTGCAAGGACGGTGAACAGTAAATGAAAATTAACC
>NW_004798070.1:151358-155792 GCF_000002075.1 Aplysia californica | reverse complement strand
TACATATATAAATACATACACAAATACATACAGAAATACACAATATCACACCAATACGAAACAACTTCACAAACATGCCGTTGCTGGTCGTCACTGTGCAGCGCCCTGCTTTTTTTTTTTGTAAGGGTTATTATGTTTTACTAAAAAAAACTCACCCCAATGACCATCCACCTAAATCTTGTGTCACCGACACTTGCTTGACATTGCTTATTTGAGACTGAACTCACTAC
This sequence comes from Aplysia californica, assembly GCF_000002075.1. Lineage (NCBI taxonomy): Eukaryota > Metazoa > Mollusca > Gastropoda > Aplysiida > Aplysiidae > Aplysia > Aplysia californica. The sequence goes on along the minus strand of NW_004798070.1, from coordinate 155,562 downwards.
TCACTTAGCCACTGAAGTGCCTTTCCTAAGGAGACAATATTCTTCCTGGCTATTATAAAAGATGTGCATTCTATGAAAACACATAAACAGCTAGACTTTCCAGTTCTTACAAAGAAATCCACCCAAAGACGCAGTCCAAAGAGGTCATATTTCATGGTATAATTCATGATACACATGCATCCAACGGTATGGAAAAAAAATCGAACGATCAAGATCTTCAGAGGAAAAGGTGCTCACATTGTGCCCTTAGAATGACACTCACATGCTAATTGAAATTGCATTGATTTTGCGCCCCCCACCCTACCTTCCCCCGATCCAGAATCCAAGCAATCACTTCCAAAGTGCACGGAGCCATCACCTCGGTAATCAATGCATCAACGAGAGAGTAACAAAAAAGTGAAAGGAGAAAAAAAATCTCTCTCCACCATTTTCAAGAATTAACTTCGTCATCGGGTGTCCACTTCCGGCCCGTTCGGCCCCATTTACCGCATAGAGTGCGCTGTTGGCCAACATTATTATCCCATGATGGCCGCCCATTAAGCTTGCGATTTCAAAGACAGTCGAGAAATATGGCGTAATTTAGTAATATTTGGCGACGATTGTCCCGGGCAGGACCCGTATTGATGTTTAAGTGCCGGCGCTCAAGTGAACAAGGAATAATTTATCGCGAACCAACAAGCGGTGCCCCTAATTTCCTCGTGACAAGAAGGATTTTCATGTTGCGTCGTCAGGCATCTGAGCTTTTTCGTCCGCGTGGTTGACGCCGAGCAGCTCCCAGAATGCTGGATTGAGACCTTACATGGTCGAGGGGACATTCTCTATTGAATTTTACGGACAGTCACGTTTAGCACAAGGATTTGTACAAACCTGTGAGCTGTTCGTGAATGTTCGTGAATGTTCGTGTTTTCACAAAGAGATTGGAAAGGCTACTTTCTTTTTGTGCCCAGTCCCCTTTAAGGGCAGGCAGGTCTTAACTTCCTCAATCGATCTGTGGCAAGAGCAGGCTGTCCCTAAAGCGGACTGAGTACAGATAGACGTACTAGTAAAAAGTATGTCCATTTTCTGTAGCGTTTGTGAGTTTTTGCGCACTAGGTTAGGACGAATTATATTTTAGCCGACGACCGTTGTTCCACGAACTTTTTGGTCATTAGAAGACACACGTCACTATGCCTCAGAGCCTTTTGAACTGCATGCCAATAATACAGTGTTAAAGATCTCAGACAGACAGACAGACAGACAGACAGACAGACAGACAGACAGACAGACAGACAGGAACAAAAACGAAGAAAGTACAACATGTGTACAAACACTTGGATAAAAAGGGTCGTTAAGAAGAATGAGACAGGATAGTCTCGTGGAGTCTTTACGAGGTAAAATATCAGGTTGATATCAGAGCGAGAAAAATCAATTTACCAGCACGGTATGGAAATGTATTATTGACAAACTGATGACAACCTGAATCTCGATCATACTGCATGCACTCCTTGCGCTATGCAGTTCCACGGAACCAAGGGTCAATGTCACTTACTAAAGTTTATCGAGGGTTGAACTCCCCCCCCCTCCCCCCTCAAGTCGCTGCTCTGTAATCATTTCCTCGCACTCTTTTTTTTCCTTGTTGTGCTCCAACTGCCCCCCTCCCCCCTTTTTTTCTTCCACAAATTTCCATAATTTCTTGTCTTCCTTCCTTCATGATCCCTTTTCAATTCTTAACCCACCCCCTTCGTAAATTGGCATAGTTTGGCAACATGGTATTTTTATGCTCCTGTCAACACTGTAAATAAGATGTGGGACCTCCACTTTAATCCCCTTTCCAGATAGGACCAAGCTTAGTGGTAGTAGAACCTTGAAAACTGGGGAGAGCTTAAGTTCAAAAGTACCAATAATAGATTCTAACCAGGGTTAATCGCAAGATAATCCGACATGATACCAACTATTCTAATAGCACCGCCCCCCCCCCCCCCTCACCATGATCTCTTCATCGTTCTCATCATCATCACCTTCTTGGTTGTCTTCTTCTCCATCCTTAACCGATGTTCAGGTTTTGGAAAATAGGATGGGACAAACAACTCCGCAAAACTGAAAGATCACCGAATCTCAGATTCCGTTTAGGTCAACATGGTCCCTATGCCGAGCCACAAGATCACTTCGAGTCTACCACCACATTTAAAGCTGCAAATCTGCATTGACCACTGGTCACACCACCCATCCCTGTTGTTGCCCTGTGTGTCCTTTCGGCGCTACACGCCACGACACCGTAAAGGCGACCCCCGCGTCACTTACCGTCAGTTAGAGACGAATGAAAACAGGCGGACAAAGTGAGAACTGTTGTTGCAAGCCTGGTGATGCGCTTTTCCAGCAAACACGTCTCGTGGACAGAGAAAACACGGACGTCTGTGGGTTCGGGAATCGAAACTGGCCGCCAGCATTGACGCGTCACCGAATAGGCCATGTTGTTGTTGAATAGTCGAGACTAGAAATGAGACCTAACAGCTTCTCCACGATTTACTTTTCATTTTGGATTAGCGCATTCTTCGTACAGAAGGTAAACAGACGACAGGAGGGAATCGGTGGGGGAGATGCGACAAGTCTAAGGCTGGAGTGTACTCTTGTCAGACAAGTCGGCTCTGCTTGACCGACATCGGATCGGAACATTAGACAGGACTTTGGGTGCGTTTTAGAAGGAATCAGAAAGAACAATTTTGAAGTCTGAAGGAGTAAAAAGATATATAGCCTAACTTCGACTTGTTTCATTTTATCATCTTATCTTTCCCATCGTCATCATTTACCATTTGTATTGTCGGATATTATTATGAACAAAGGAGAAATAACAGATATAAATCGAATTTACCGAAAATATATCTTTTCCACAAACAAGCAAAAAGCTCTAACCACCGAGAACCCAAACTGTTATTTTGTATTGGTACAATGCTTTGTTATTTCTGAGAGAAAACCATCTTCTTTCCAGTTTTTCCAAACGCAAAATCCAATAAGTTATACCAAGAGAGCGGTGGAAATCAGTTTTGAGATGACGACATTCACCCCCTCCCACTCCCCCACCCCTCCAAAAGATCTTCCCATTCCTCCCTCCCCGAAAGGCCAACGCAAAACAAAACAACACAATATACAATAAAACAACAACGAAAGAAACAACAACCAGTGCCCCCGCAACAAACAAAGCAAAAAGATTCTAGGCTTGCTTTCAATAAATTAAAAAAAGACCTAGCCGTAGGGGTTGAATCCAACAGAAACATTTTCAGCTATTTCGTCAGAACAGTCCTTGCAATACCACTAATCCTGCAAAATAGGAAGAGTGTAAACTGAACATTATTTTGCGTTTTGGAGACGTGAAGAGTGCAAAAACGAGGAGGTTTGGAGATGACATTAGCCAGAAATTGCTGACTGCTGTCACCCGTTGTGCTAGAATTGATTTTCAGAGTCAGCAAATGATCAATCACTTAGAAATGTTATTTGAAAACATATATTTCAGAAGAGGGCGATGATTGAGTTACAAATTTCTCACCCTCCCTCACCCCACCCCCACCCACTCCCTCCCAAAAACGAGAAGGTAGAAAAAAGAAAATTCAGATGATCCAACACGCTACAGGCTTTATTGCTGGCAAAAATGTCACGTTGTTGGTAAAACGAAAAGCACTTATTGTGAGGGCAATCTGTCAGTTGTAAATCAAGATTTATTTTGAAACCTTATCAAAGTCTGAAACGAGCCAGCGCAATCGCACAATATTGAAAAAGTAAAGACCACACCATCCACATATTTCAAAAACAAAAAGTGTCAGGGAGCAAGTTGCCCCTTTTCAACACGATGAAACTAGCCAAGATCTGAAAGCACCGATTTTCTTGGATTACATGAGCTTTTTAAAAAAACGGGTTTTGAGACATGAAAAATCCCTTTTTTTTTAAACACAGTTTATAAATGCCCCTTTGAGGATACCAACTGAACTATCGGTGCGCCCTTAAACACAATAGTCAAGTAAACGTTTCATGATCATGAGGAGTAGATGCTGTGAGGCCTGTACCTGCGCGGGTGTAGGATGTCACAAACAAGGATCACAGCGCAATTTGACTCATGGCAAACAGAACCTCTAGGTGTGGGTGCATAGCCCACACCCAGTATTAAGTCTAAATATTGCTCTATCATTTCGCTAAACTGTCATTGATCTCAGCTCATTTTGACATCCCCCCCCCC
>NW_004798070.1:148697-150988 GCF_000002075.1 Aplysia californica | reverse complement strand
ACACAAGCACAAGCGCGCAGGTATTCATGTGCGTGTGCGCGCTCACTCTGTTTTTCTCTCCCGCTCTCTCTATCTCTCTGCTCTAGTAGCCTCACCTTTCTACGTTGTATGTCCAGCCCGCCCCCAATATCCCTCACTCTCTAAACCTTCCTACCTTTCTGAGTATTGATAGCCCGTTCGGAATTACAAGTTCTGACAGAGGCACATACACAAAAAACTAGAATGTCTTCCCGGCGGGGATTCTGTGTGCAAATTTGTGATCAGACACACACCCGTCTGGGTGTTTGATGTGTACAGGAAAAATTATACAGGCATAATCGTTGTGCGCGGAGGCGGGTCATTAGAGAATTATGCCCCATTAGTGCTATATTCCAGAAAAATAGGTGGCTGCATTCAAACACACACAGTGTAATGATGCTCAATCATTTTCCGATCGGTATTGCTCGGGGGAGACGGCTTCAAGGTTATCACATTTTGGGTAGAACTTTGAGGAAGAGATCGCATCGAGATGATAAGCGTTTTTGTTTAGGAACTAATATTTCAGCAAATTATGAGAAAGTCTTTAGACACACGCGAATGGGTTTGACCTTTTTTGTTGAAACGTAACTATAATGTTTATTTCCTGTTGTTAGCCCGGTGTGATTTTGTTGTTTACAGCCATTAATCACACAATAAAGACAGACATTAAGATTTTCTGCTTGGTAAAGTGCAAAAAAAAAGGGAATGAACTAAAGCGTTTTCCTATATGGTAGAGTAATGGGTATGTCATGCATCATTTCATAACGCTGTCAGCTAAAAGGGAAACGCTCTCATGTATTCCGATTTCAGAAGCCTGTAAATTGCAGTTGATTAATATCAATGACAATAGAAATCTCCAAAATAAAATATTTATTATTATCCTTTAAGAGAAAAACGTGCCTATTAAATCTGTAAGAGATAGCGGGAAAGGAAGCAGGGGTGGAGGATTGGGGTCTGGGTCGTAATTCATCACCCTCGTCAGTTCGGTAATTAGCACATAGTCAGCTAAAATGAACCAAAATCAAATTATTCAGATACTCTTGCATCAGAGAAAAAAAGCTTCCAAAAAAAAGTAAACCTAACCAAAACTTCAATTATTGAGTTCCCTCTCTAAAGTTTAAACTGTGTATGTAACACAGCGGTTTTTAATTAATGCAGTGATTCCCCCTACCACAGGTAGATAAAGGGTTAAGATATGCTGTAAGGGACAACGGTAGTGTATAAAGGACACTCACCGCAAAACATGATTCATTGTTTGTAAACTACACGTTGGAGAAAATGGGTTATCAATACCTACTGTAGAGCTTCCTACAGCGGCAAACAACCATGCGGAGTACGGAAATCCTCGGGTAGGAGAATGTATTCTAAATAGAACATTTGGTTCAGTTCTAAACGTTCTGACAACTCAGAACAATCAGAGAAAATACAAGAACTGTAGGTAAAAGTATGCTAAATTTGTTTTACTAATTGACGTGCACGAATTTCGGAGCATTTCAAATGGCTATACATTTTACGAAATTTAATGTTATGACAAGTGAATTCCCGGTTCAGGTACCACTGTTTCAAGATTCCATCAATAGAGAGAAGCTGCATCTAACAATCGCTTTCCATGCATCTGTGCATCTCATTCTATTTCTTTTTCATGCATCTGCATATCTCATTCTATTTCTTTCTTCCATGCATCTGCATATCTCATTCCATTTCTAACACAGCATCCCAACTCTCTCATAATTATTAAGTATTATCGACAATACTTTTCCAACGTCTTTAAGCAAAACGCTGAAATACTAAACGGAAACGGAAAACGTTTGAAATGTCTCCCGAAATTTCGTCATCGACTAAAGCTAAGTGCTCTTAATTTCAACTAAAAAGCCTAATTTCTAAGAAAAAAATATTGCCTTTCGTCGCAGTTAAGTGTAAGGCAAAATTGCAAAGGTGAGCAAATAGTTCTACTGCACAGGTGAATTGCTTTGTATTTATCAATATCATAATTTGTATTTTGAGAGTAAATCGCTGGTCATTAACACAGGAGGAGATAAATTTACTTGTGTGTCATCTTTTCGCAAAACTAAATCATTTTAGATTTCATACCGAAATTTGATTTAGTCGCTTTTATTACAGCAATAATTTGATGATATCTAGCTCTCTCTCTCTCTCTGTCGCTCTCTCTGTCTCTCTCTCTCTCTCTCTCTCTCTCTCTCTCTCTATCTCTCTATCTCTCTCTCGCTCTCTCTCTGTCTTTGTCTCTCTCTCCCCTCTCTATCTATCTATCT
>NW_004798070.1:143726-144581 GCF_000002075.1 Aplysia californica | reverse complement strand
TATCTATCTATCTATCTATCTATCTATCTATCTATCTATCTATCTATCTATCTATCTAGCTGGCTTTCTATACATATTATTATCTATTTATGAGGTCTATCTAGCCTAATGTATTTCTGTGAGCCTGTTCATGTTTTCCTCTTTGTCTGTGAGCAATTTGTCTGTTTATCTACCCAGTAAAGAGAAAATTTTGGAAATAATGGACAAGAAATCCATACTTATATCAGGGGTTTAGGAAATTGTCAAATGACGGGATGGGGGTGATGAAAAGGGAGACCCCCCCAAAAAAGCAAAGAAAGTGCGAGGGAATGAAGTGGGGGAAAAGGATAAGTCGACACTATACAAGATAGATAGATAGATAGATAGATAGATAGATAGATAGATAGATAGATAGATAGGTAGATAGATAGATAGATAGATAGATAGATAGATAGATAGATAGATAGTTTGTCTGTCCGTGTGTGTGTCTGTCCGTGTGTCTCTCTGTCTATCTACTTATTTATCTATCCAATTTTCTATCCATCTATCTGCCTAAAGAGCAACTACATAGTGACATCTTTTCCATTTAAAATGGCTTCTAAATCAATGGGCTGAAAAACAGATTAGAGTGTTTAACGTGACAGAGAATGTTTGATTGGCTTCAAAATGAAAATCGAGGGATAAAAGACGGGAAGGTGCGCCAATTTTTAGTGCGCAGTCCTCGAAAAGTGTTATTTCTGTTGCACTGGTAAATGCGATCGCAAACCACATTACAGCTAAGAGAACTAACGACTCTGAGTGTTCATGATGGGTGTGTTCGTCTGCTCTTGTGTTTGTAAATGCGTGTGTGTGTGTGTGTGTGTGTGTGTGTGTGTG
>NW_004798070.1:139909-142972 GCF_000002075.1 Aplysia californica | reverse complement strand
ATGTGTGTGTGTGCGTGTGTGTGCGCGCGCGCGAGTGTGTGAGTGGTTGTGTGTGTCAGGTGCGGCGACTACGATAGGGATAATTGCCATGAAGGCAATTTAAGTAAAACTTTGTTTCTTGCTGTTATAATGTGTTTGATGTAAACGATTACACAGTGCCTTTTTAAATATTGGGGACACTTCTTAAACCGTCCAAGTTTCAAACACGGACATGTGACTATACAAATTTCCAACAGTATAGATAGATAAATAGGTAGATAGATAGATAGATAGATAGATAGATAGATAGATAGATAGATAGATAGATAGATAGATAGATAGATAGGAAGGGAAACAAACATAAAGAAGGACGGAGAAGACAGTCAGGAAATGAGATACCTGGGGACAAAGAGAGAGAGGGGACAGTGAGAAGAATGAAAGAATTAATACCCCACAAAAAAAGAGAAAAATAGAAACTTAAAAAGAGAAGAAGGAAAGGAGAAAGGTGTCCCACCACAATAGATTTCCTGGTTCTCAAATAATATTTGGTGTTTTATGTTGATTATGTAGATACCGGCGGCATTATTTGTCTTTATATGCTGGCTTTACCCATGTTTCCTGCTTTTATATTATATGTATTTCCTTGGAAATATGTAGACCTATTTATATCAGAACACTTAAATTCAGTATGCTTCTGTAATTTATTAGGCCATCGTTTAAACAGTTGACCTAGAAAACACCAGGGTTTTTAAGGATCGCTCTATTTAAAAATTTGCAGACAATGGGCCAAATCGCCTCATGAAACATTTCGTAACAAAGTACCTTATCCCCGCGGAGTTGAAACCTTCTCACAAAAGCTGGGGCGTTCCAATTAACTAGTTCGGGTCCACACGTGCTCCCCTGTCAAATTAGCGAGCTGCCTTGGCGAGCTTGTACCGTGAAAACGACGCAGATTGGATGGCCAAACTTGGCCGAGAGTCCTCAAGTATTAAACTTCTTTTTTTAAACCCAGAAGAGTGAGCTTCTTCACTGAAAGAGCACCGTCTTCACTTTAGAACGGGGTGTACAGTTTCTCCGGCGACAAAAGAGAAATCATCTTCAAACATAACATTTTTCAATTGCCACACCACGACAAGAAGCTTCACTCGGCGATTGTTGTGAGGTTGTTGAACGTCTCTAGACAAATCTGACAGGGACTTTTGTCGGGTCTGTTCTTTAAGAAATGGGTCCGTCAGAGAGGCACGGTTACTGTGGGGACAAAAGAAGCGGCTGATGCTCTGGCTTTCCTAGTTATTTGTCTTACTAGTAAAAAAGGAAAGCCTTTCGACGTGGTCGTTGTGGGAAGTTGTACTCTAAAGCGGAAAGCAGCTGTATATTTCGAGGCTCTCGGTGGTTCATTTTCTCATGTGATAGTCAAGAGATACGTACAAAAATTTCAGAGAAAATATTTCGAGAGGGATAAATGAGTTCCTTCTTTCCTCCTCCGCCGAAGAATGTAATAGGATCGTTTTTTCCTGTATAACTCCTTCCATTCCAAGGTATGCAGACATGTAGTCAAAGACTTCAAACTGATTGATTGCAGATAAATTAAAGTTTTACGCCACCACCAATATAATTTGAATCATTTAGGCGGCGAGGTGCTTCGACCCTGTTTGCCAGGGCCAACTATGCAGGGCTGAGTTGGATGTCAGACACACAAGATAAAACAACATCCCCGAGCAGGATGGAACCCACGTATTTTGCTTGCTCTTCTTTCCAAACAACCTAATTAGGTCCAGCAGAGTGTAAAACTCATACAACGTGGAAGGAAAAATAAAACTTCTTAAATCCACTCCTGGACTTTCAATCTCAATATCAGTGACAACGTAACACTTTTTCTCGGCCATTACGTGTCTGTGGAGTTCAGAAAGAGCCCATTTCGCTGGCAAAAAATCCTAGGAAGAAACTTGAAGACGACGGCTGCAATGCTAGTTAGCATTCAGCCGGTCTCTCCATAAAGCCCCTCCACTCTTCCTTTGGGGTGTGTCCTCATCCATACTGGCCCTCTCACATCCTCTCATCTTTCATTCGTCGTTGTTGTCAAGAGCTTGTTTGCCGGGGGTTCCGTTACCTGAGAGTCTCGCGCTGTCACGCGAGAGCGCCTACAAACGTTCCCAGCATGCTCCAGCAACGTCAACCCCCTTTCCAATATGGCTACGTTGCCTTGCTCTCGCTGGTGCTGCTTCTTTTTTCTGTGGGGAATTAGCCAGAAATAGCCCTATAAAACTTTCTAAACGGCTGACGCGAGGAAGCGAGAAGTTTGCCTCTGGCAAGAACCGAGATTAGTGTATTAGAAAACACTCTACCTGCATCAAATTTCAAATTACCATCACAAGAATGAAGTGACAAAAGCTGGGATCTCCTCGGGGCCTACGGCTAGCAGCTTCATCTGAGCAAAAACAAGTCTGATGGAGCTATGTGCTTTATGAAAACACCAAATTGATGAAACGAAAACACGACGTGTGAAAAGGCGATCTTGCGTGAATGGGCCGTGCTGGGCTGGAGTCAACGCCACAGACCGCAGATGGTGCTCTCGAGAGAGCCATCCTCAACTCTCCACACCACTGCCTACCTCTGCTCCTTTTGCCTTGTGTGCAAGAGGCAGGGCAGGCTGAGACCAGGGTGACGGTCCCAGAGTCTTTAATCTATTCACGCTTGACCAGTCTAAAAACAGATTGGCTCTCAGAGTATACAAATAGCCTTCCGGAGGGCCAGGGCTTACAACAACAAGACGATCGTTTGCCGCGGATGCGGAGAAAAAGGAACGATCAGCGATGCTTCTCGTGTTCCCATATTCTTTCACGGATGCACATGAATTAGCGCGTTTATATAGTACGCTCGGTTTATTTTACAGGTGTAACGCGTGAAAAGCCCATGCCCTGTGACAAATGATACTGAGATAAATACGCCAGGATTAACTTCACAGGAGTGTGAGGATGATTGGTGTTTTCGCGTTCTTGGCCGGTCCTGGAAGGGGGATAAAACTTTTACTAGATGTTTGTTTGTGTATGTGGAAGAAGTCGGCGGGTGACGGGGGTGTGTGTG
>NW_004798070.1:133348-136318 GCF_000002075.1 Aplysia californica | reverse complement strand
TGCTGCTGCTGTTGTTGTTGTTGTTGTTATACTGTTCTCATTGTCAAGTAGATGTGCCTTACATAAAACAACTCAAATAAATTTCGCGCAGGGGAAAGTAGGTAATGGTTTGCCTTGAACTGTGTAATAATGATAATGATATAATTCGATTCCAATTACTTCTGAAATGGTATTCCTTTCAAGAGACAGTGGTAGATAAATAATAAAAGTCTTTTCTCTCCCCTTAATGATCACATTCTACTAGACTACGATGAAAAAAGAGGATGATCTCTGATAAACGGTTGGAGTCGAGCCAAATCATATTACCTCTTTTTTTCATGGCTGCTTGAGAGGTCAAAGTTTGTTCTTACCATCCCATTTATCACGGGTGCATTGGCGAGGCATAATGTATGATAAATAAATACATAAATAAGTAAATCAATCAATCAAGCAAGCAATTAATTAACAAATTAATTAATGAACCAAGGAATAATTAAACAAATGAATAAATTGATAAACAGAATTTGTATTGCGCAAATTCCATCTCAACAGCAAGTTCAATGCGATTTAATAATGATAATAAATGCATTTAATTTGTATAACGTATATCCTTGCTCAAAAGCATGCTCTGTAAGCTTTACTAGCATTAGCACCCCTGCAGAACCCAGATGACGTCTCGAAAACATTCTCTGATTCCCAGCAAGAATAGAGTGCGAGATAAGGATTACACACGCACCAATCCTTTCGCTACCTACAAGTTTAAACGGGTTCCATTCCCATCTAAATGAAGTGACGAAAATTCGTGTAGAATGCCTTTTCCTAAGAACACAACTTCAGGTCCATGACGAGATTCAAATGTAGAATGCCTTTTCCTAAGGACACAACTTCAGGTCCGTGACGAGATTCAAATCCACGATCTTACGATTGAGAGACGGAGAGCCTAACCGGCATTAGACAACCGCCGCCACGGTCTGATCCGATTATGCAGAGCAGACAAACCAGACTAGAGTACATTCCTCTTTATTACCCCCATTGTTATCTCTTCTACTGCCATGTTCCTCCGTGTGTTATGAAGGTGTAATACGGGGTACCCACTACGGATGCGATCGGGCCGATCGCGGGACTCGATCGCCTCAAAAACAAAAGTATTTGTTTTCAGTTTCTGGCGATCGAGTAGGGCGATCAGCCCGATCCAGCCGTAGTGGGCACCCCGTATAACATTGTTGCGATGGAGAGTGTAAGTCGCTGGTCTTATTTGTCTTTTACTGTAAGTGGGTTTTTACGCCCTCACCGACATAGTTTAAAGCATTTAGGGGACTTGCTACGATCCTGTATGTCAGGGATAACTTAAGCTGAAAGGGACACAACGCCCTAGAAGAAATACCAAGATGTTTACTTGATAAAAGTACCGAAAGTTCTCCCCACTCGGGAATCGAACTCATGTTTACTGCTTGTGGCACGGTTGCACCTTACTGCTACACCACAGACGCTGGTCTGATCTCTTTGCAAACCGTCATCGGTTGAAGTGTCTATCTCAAGCTCAAACAAATAATTTTGCTCCCTCTCTTTCCGACTTATCAATATTTCTCAAGTTTCCCAGACACATGTTGATGCTTTTACTTTGTTTTTATGATAAGTTCATAAAGTCACATTAGTAGCAGTACATGTACTTTTACTACTAACAATAATGAAGTCAGTAATGATAATAATAATGGGATCGTGATCACAACAATAACAAAATAGTAATAGCAGTAATAAAGATAAAAAGGATAATAGACAAAAAGATGATAGTATTTACTTGGTTGCTTGTACATTTAGTTTTCCAAGCTCTAGAAAGATAAGCATTGCGCTGTTAAACTGTGGCTGAAAGTTTATGTCAAACCCAATCTGTCCTTTATTGTCAGTATATGTTTAACATAATTAAATTTGAGGTCTGTGAATAACAAACACTCAAAACTAGGTAAAGACAGTTTGCTTCTATATCCAACACTCATGCTCACAAACAGATGATACTGCTCAATCTTTGAAGTCACGACATTCTTAAAGGCAGCACAGTTCGGGGAAGGGAGGAGAATAAATAGGAAGAGGACGCATGAGGACAAGATGGCAATAATAGGAGGAGAGGGAGGAGGAAAGGGGGGAGGGAGAAGGTGATCAACGAGGAAGCAAAGCAGGAGCAGAGAAAAAACAGATGGACAAGCAGGCAAACAGACAGAAAACGACAAACAGATGCGAATAAGAGATTTAACGCAGACAGACAGTCACGGGGAGATAGGTTAAAATATTTTAGAAGACAGAGACAGACATAAACGTGAAGTCGGTATGGATTTAACACAAGTTCACAAAAGAAGACAGAACGGCTGAAAACATGTAAAATGTCATTTGATCTTCGAATTTTTCAAGAAGACTTTCGTGAGCAAAATAGCTCCCAAAAAGAATTTAATGTCATAAAGAGTTCTTAATATAATGGGAAAACGCACATTATTGCTTGCGAAAATGTTATGATTAGAAATCGTTAAAACTGAGATTTTTATCTTTAATAATTCGGGTCGCTCTCTCTCTGGTGAACCGTTTGTAGTGAGAATGACAAGAATCACTCACAGACTCTGAAGTGGTTCGTGAGCTTGGGCAGATTTCACGGCTGTTGCGGAATTAGCTCACAGTACAAGATATCGAAATCGGAAGCCTCCCAGTGCTACCATTCGATAGAGTCGGAGTTCTTTGGCAAGGAGCAGTTAGAGCAACAACAACAAAATGTCGAATCTTTCGACTTCAGTCAATAGCGCTGTGTGCGTACCTCTTCGAGAGAGCATATCTTGAGTGCATAATGCTGACAGAGTTGATTGCTGAAGACTGAACGATTGGTTAATGGTTATAAAACATCACGACCTTTATTGACTATTTCATTGTAGGAAATTGGGCAGTTTTTGCCTATGTCTACACTGCACACTCAGATATCTTTATTTTAAACCATGACCCCCCCCCCCTTCC
>NW_004798070.1:130529-132403 GCF_000002075.1 Aplysia californica | reverse complement strand
GGGGGGTGCCGAGGAGGAATAGTGGTTAATAGCAAAAGCAACACAGAAACTTATATTTTTGTTTCCAAATAACATATGAGTTTTTGCAGCTTTCTTATCGATATGAAACACTTTAGGCCAAATAGATATGCTGTAGTAAACGTGTTTGAATTACTGCATTTAAATTCTTGTAACATCATGCTGTGTAGCAACTGGCACTTCGATGAGTATACTTCACTATTTTATCTCCACAAATGCATTTCATGACTTGACACCAACATTAATATCCCTGGCATTGCAAATAAAGTTTTTTATTTACTGAATGAGAAAAAGAACCCTGTTTCTTTTAGATACTGTTGTGGCGGAATGTGAACGTAAAGGGTTATTTACGAAAGTGAAGAAAACATTTTAATAGTATCTTTTTTCTAATGCAGTAAACCCTTGTAGCAATCTCATACGCAAAAGTGAGAAGGTCAAACAAGCTGAACATTATCTTAGAGATATCATTATATCACAAGCCAAACGTTCCACGAAAATAAAACGAAGAATCGCAATAGCTATACAGTTTTGCTAAAATAAGTCCAATCCTTGAAAATACATTATGTAGAAACATCTCGATGACAACTAAAATACGGTTTCTGAAAGGCTAAATGTGGTCAACCTTTCCGTACGGCAAGGAATACTGAAGATTTACCAAAGATAGAGAAAATAAAAATGAGAGAAGAGAAATGTGGTTTGTAAGGAGACTTTTGAGAATTTCATGGAGAGAAAAGAAGTCACATGAGGAAGCACTAAAAGAATCCCACGAGGGCCGCTCACTCATTATCATCATCCAGACCCAGATCTGGGACAGACATCGGCGACCATGGTTCTCCATTCATTTCTTTGCTCGGATGCTCTAAAAAAAACTTCGTTTCCATGATCTTTCACTGTTACTCATTTGTTTAGATTCCCTAAGTATATTGTTCTGGGCCTACCCCAGCCTCGTTTGCCCTCAATTTAGTCAGTGGGAGCTAGATGTTCAAGACCCTTATGTCTATTTAGATGTCACAAAAACTGCATTTGTCGTTTTCTGATTGTTTTTAACATTGAGCTCACTAACTAGGACACTTGACTCTACATAAAAGTTTTTAAAATCTTGCTGTCACCGGAAAGAGAAGGCAATCGAGGCATAGGTAGACCTAAAAAAACTTATCTGGGAAAAAAACCCGAAGAGCTAAGGAACGGTTTATGCTCATATAGACACAAAGTTTCTAGTTTGGGTCGTTCCTGCCTGTCAGAGCAAACCGGGGCTGCGTTGGGCACACATTCCCAACAGACAGCCGGAGCTCATCCTCACCAAGTGCCAGATCTGTGATCACGGTTCGCCATTCTTTACTTCTCTCGGATTCTCTCAAAAAAGCTATGTTATTATTATTCGGATCTTTCGCCGTAACTTATCTCATTAGCCTTTGCAAATAAGTTCCCCTGCCTTGTTTGCCTTCAATTTTACCAGTTAGAGCCGGACGTTCAATATCCTTATGTATATTCAAGTGTCCCAGGAACTGCTTATTTTGTTGTCTCTTCCTTGTTGTTTTTAACAGCTCGATGGCCACAAAGATACTCTATTTTAAAAAAGATTCTTCACTCGGAAATCGAACTCACATGTTTTGCATGCTACGCGAAGACCCTAACCGCTAGACCACAGACGCCGGTGGAGGAAGAGGGAAGAGAGGGAGATGTTGTGTTGATTATGATAAGCAAAATGATGAATGGATGAATCCTTTTGCAAAACGAAAAGAAAACAGAGGTGTCTTGATTTTTGTCGACTTTTTTGTTTGATTGTGTTTGTTTTCGGGGGACTTGAGGTGGGGTGATGGGATAGAGTGAAATGTTTGCGGAAAGTGTGTGTTTGG
>NW_004798070.1:123693-129815 GCF_000002075.1 Aplysia californica | reverse complement strand
ATATATTATACACATATATACACATATACATTTTATTCTTTTAGTTGAAAAATAGAGGGGTAAGTTGGTTGGGGGAGGGGGTGTTCGGAGACAGATGAACATACCTACAAGAGGAGCTGAAGCGGCAGGGAATAGGAAAAGGCGGCGAGGTTCCATCGACCGACACTGACATCTCCCAGCCCAGCTTTACTAACGACTGCTCCGCACAATTCAATAAACTCAAATTAAACAGAACTTTTCCTTACTACACCAGCGGCAAGCGCAATTATAGCTGTTACATTTCTTTGTCTTAGAATGAAATGAGGGTTGACTTCTTGTGTGTGGGTTTTTTTTGGGGGGGTGGAGTTGTTGGGTTGTTGTTGTTTTTTTTTGGGGGGGGGGTTTGGTTTTTTAAAATTTGACGCGAACTTTGGTCATCCTAATGACAGACTCCAACAGTCTAAGAGGGATTCTCTCGCTTTTTGTTATAGTCTTGATATCCACCCTGTCGTAAACTATTATTAATTACTCAAATAGCAAAAATACTCTGCAGTTCTTTGTCTTTGTCTCCTGTTGTCGGTATTTTCAACCTTATTAGAAAAAAGGAATCCGTACTCTGTATGAAGTTCGAATGATTCAATTAAAGAAGTAATAGTAAAAGCAAGTTGTGAAATATCGCCTTTTGACATTTTGTCCAAATTATTTGTCAAAAACTGTTAATGAATGGTATTTTCAACTTCCCTTCCACTAGAGAGAGAGAGAGAGAGAGGGGGGGGTAGAAGCTGTGATGGTGTTAACAATACTTGCTACTTTACAAATAGCGATGACAGATGGACGCACCTTTTGTGTTTCCTTTGAAGTTTAGCTCTGTGGTCGCCTTTTGCGACAAAATGTAAGGTTTATATCAGAAATACAGGTGAAAGCGTGCCTGATGTCTAAAGTACATGGGTGAGCTGACCTTTTAATGCTAAAGGGCAACGAAAAGAAGCTATGCAATGAATGTTGTTTATAATTATTAATAGTATGTCATACGGTGCAGCTTGTCAAAATCGAAATCGTGTCTTGGCTCCCTAAATTAATAGCACACTCATTAAATCTTGCAACAGTTCTTGTCCTTAAATATACAGTAAAAATATTCCATGGTGTTGGGGAGCTATGAATCAAACATTCTGACGAAATTTGGCCCGTTAAAGGTTTCTATATAGAATGTACTCTTGAGACTCGAGAATAATTACCCCAAAAATGGGAAAAGGAATGTTTTTAATTCTAAAGTATGTGTTTTTCCTTGTTCCTTACCATTTATCGGCCATCTTTATTTTTTTTATTAGCCAAGATCGAGCCAATAACTAACAATTCATCTGTCGGTCCCCTAGCTTGGTTTTATGCTCCCAGCATAATTTAGCAAAATTTGATCACTTTTGCTTAATTTCTGATTATTTTCTTTAATCATTCTTTATTAAAATTAACAGAATCGCATAATTTCACATTTTTAGGGCTCAGTTTGAGTAATTTCAGAATTCCTTTTTCATTAAACCACAGGGACAGACCTGTGTAATCCACAGGACAGATCTATCCACACGTTTCGAATAACGATCATCCTCAACATTGCCTTTCTCACCCTGGATTAGGATATAGGCCACAAACAAATACTTTCCACTGTTCACTAACCTGGGCTCGTAGCTTGATGTCACTCCATGTTTTTCCATTTGTCTGTACATTAATTTATGTGACTCTTCTCCAGCATCCAAGCTGTCTTCCCCTTGATCTTTTACCCTGCGGGTTCCAATCTAACACTTTTCATGCTATGCATCTGCTTGGCTTCCTGAAAGTGTGTCCAATCTATCGCTAACGCCATTCTTTCCTCCTCATATCTGACTGGGCTCTGTGTCGTTCTTCTTATGACTTCCTCATTGGTGACCCTGTCTGTCCATCTGATCCTCAGTAATTTCCTTAGACACTTGTTCAAGAAAACCTGGATCCTCTTTATGCAAGTCTGAGATGCGTCCTATGTCTCAAATCCATACAGCAAGACTGACTTCACATTTGAGTTGAAAATCCTCAGCTTTGTTCGCAGTAAAATATTCCTGGACCTCCAAATCCTATTTAAATAAATTAATCAATCTCTGCCTTTCCAATGCGGGACTTTATTTCAGCGCCTGTTTCCCCCTTTCTATCAATTATACTCCCAAGGTAGCAGAAGGAGTTGACGTCTTCTTTTCCCTCTGTTGTGACCTGCTCCTTTCGTAGTGTATCTATCCTCAGGACTTTGGACTTTCCGGGGTGGCCTCAATCGAACCGACTCTGATAGGCTGTTTGAGATTGTGGTCTTCGCTTGCATCTGTTCCTGGGTGTGTGACAGAAGCGCCAAGTCATCTGCAAAGTCCAGATCGCCCAACTGTGTCCTTGGGCTCCACTGTATGCCGTTTCTGTGTCCTCTAGTGGTTTACTTCACCAGCCAGTCGATTGCCAAGATAAAGAGAAGAGATGATAGTAAACATTCCTGCTTCACACTGGTCTTGATGTCAAAGCTGTCAGCGAGCTGGAAACCATGCTTTACCCTGCAACTTGTCCCTTCGTACATACTCTTGATGAGGTTAACAAACTTCTGTTGGATTCCGAAATGACTTAGTATATTCCTCAGTGTTGCTGGGTCTATACCATAAAAGGACTTCTCATAGTCTACTCCAGGGACTGTTCCACTATGATCCTCAGCGTAGAAATCTGGTCCGTGGATGACCGATTTCTAAAAAAACCCAGCCTGTTCATCCCGAAATCTCGAATAACGATGTTTGAGGCTAAACGGAGGCTCCTCTAGCAATATTATTTAAATGATTTATGCTTCTTTTTATAGAAACATCAAAACTAGGTCAGATATTTAATTGAACAAAGCGGAATCTTTGGATTTTTGTCTAAAGGTGATAACTATCCTATATCCACTGTTTAACGCCACATACCAAAGTCATAAGAACTTTGACAAATAGTGACTATCATCATCATCATCATCATGAGTTTTGTTTTCTTTACATTCAACAATAACCCTTTACATTTACATTTCTTCACAACATTATCTAGACACAAAACAATCGAAGGGTTTTTTTCTGATTTTGAAAGTAAAGCTTTGTCTGACAACCAAATTACTGTTTTCGCCATTCACTTTGAGATCTATACTTTTCCCTTTACTTCTTATGATTGTTTCCTGACCTTACACATTCTTTCCTCAATAATCTTTCGATACGCTTATATTCTCTGTACTCCCCCTCAATTTTTACAGCGAAGTTTGGGTCTCAACACAAATTCCCTATATAGTAATTCGATCTTTTCCATTGATATATGGGAGAAACTGAGTAAACATGTCACGTTGCTATAAGGTTTGGATTTTCCCAGTTTACCAGCCATCAAGGATAAAATTCAGATTGTATTGTAACAAGTAATAGAGATGAAAAGAGGAGGGGAGAAATAATGAGGGCAACAAAAATAAGGAGACAGAAATTGCAAAGCAGTAAGTGACAGGAAGGGAAGGAGGCAGGAACAACAAGAGGACGAAAGGGAAGTCAATGATAAATTTATAATGGGAAAATGAAATCAGGAGAGTAATCATCGTCTTTCTTTTTAAAGAAGTAGATAAGAAAAGAAGATAACAAAGAAAGATTGAAGACGAAAAAGGTTTCCCTTCTGTATGGGACAATGGTGGGAGATGTGTGTGTGTGTGTGTGTGTGTGTGTGTGTGTGTATGTGTGTGTGTGTGTGTGTGTGTGTGCGTGTGCGTGTGCGCGCGCGCGTGTGTGTGTTTGTTCATGTGTGTGTGTGTGGGGGGGGGGGGGGTAGGGTAGATGATAAAGTATAGGGTATTAATAAGAAAGGTGGAGAATTCAAGGGGTGAGAGAGATGTAGAAAGAGTGCCCAGACTCAAAGAACAAACTTCATGTATACACTTGGCAGCGCTCCGGGTTAAAAGAAAACTAAATGAGGGCACGATTTAAGAGCAGTTTTCTTTTTTTTTTTTAATAAAGAGACAAGTAAATAAACCGCGAAGGTCCCCTCTGAGCCCATGAATGGGCAGAATGCCGGGCCCGGGGTTTCGCTGAACAACAGGAACAGCGAAAAACTCACGAGCGGGCGTCTTTCAGACTTGGCTCAGGTGTGACCAAACGACCACAGGTATAGAAGGAGGATGTGAAACATTGACCCCATGAGAAACCCACACGAGACATTATGCCAATTAGAAAATGCTGCAATTTTGACAATAATTACAGCACGATTAGAGCCCTTTATGCAAGGTAACAATTATGTTTTTAGACGTTTTCAAAGGGGATGGTGAATTTTCTATAACGCGTAAACAACCACCGCTGAACGGAAATCGGGTTGGTTAAGAGTTGGTAATGACATATAATTTAAAGAGCTGGGAGTCTTGGACAAAGGCCACTTGAAAAGGCACAAGAGAGATGGAGATAGTCTTGATATTTTTCTTCACAGCAATCAGAGAGCTGTATGCCAAATCGTCCTATTGATATATCTTAGAAGAAGTTGGCTATTCAGCCTCCGCATTGTACCTCGGTCTGCACTGCTCATTGATCGTTACCCGCTGGTCTCGCCTGGGCTTGTTTGCATTTGTGACACGCGAGCGAGAGAAGTTGCGCGATCTGGCGGACAAAACCTGTACACAAACAGACGTTTTGTTGTCTTTGTTTTCCACGCCCTTGACAAAATAATTGCCTGTTAGGGCGAAGTGTTTACCGCCTAGAGATTCCCTCATTGCGGTAGAATCATTGAGTTGGGCGCTTTATCCTCACAGACACACATACAATGAGGCACAAATGTGCACTTGACACTGTGCGATATCTCGAACTGGTTAGGTCAATTTCTTTTTTATTTCGAGACGCTGGCTATGTTTTTACCTATCGTCAACGTATTCCATTTTTCTAAAGCGTCCCACGCCTCTTTCAGGACTATGTGCATCTTTTCTTTGAGCTAAGGACACTCTGAACTTGATTGAAACGCTTCATGGGCGATTAAATCAGTAAACACACCAGTAATTTCTGTACCATTTTATCTGGAAAAGAGTTTTTATGCTTTACCTCTCCTATAAGAGTAGCTTCTTGATAGTATCCAGGTCCAGTTCTTTTCGGCCTGAAGAACTTTACAGACTTTTAACCTTCAATTCACCAAATTTGAGTGATGCAAAAATCCGAGGCAATTTTTTACACAAATTAGCAAAACAAAATAAAGACAAAATCGTTGGATAACGTTCGAGTGTTCTGGTCTTTTTAACTATCTTACACCTCTAAAAGTGATCCTTTCAACTATTTATTTAAGAACCTTTTTGATTTTTTAAAACAATTTTTTTTTTACAGATTGAAAATTCATTCTCTATGTTTTGTCATTCTATTTTTGTATTGCCGCTGGGCTGGGAATTGTAGGGTGAAAGATTTTTTTTTTTTAAAGAAAAGTTCGTCAGAACCATTAAGAAAGACATCAAGATCTCTAGATATGATTTTACTAGAACTGATTAAATGTATAACACCACATGTATAAAAAAGATAAAAAGCATTATAAACAACCCATCATACCCCCTTTCCATGCAAATTGTCAGATCACGCAACGGCAGATATGTACCTCTAAAAACAAGGAAAGAAAGATATAAAAGATTTTTTTTACCTTCTAGCATAAGGCTATTGTCAGAATAAGCATCAATGTGTATTGCTCTTTCCAGTATATATCTATATAACTCTAAAGGTCTTGTAATTAAATTCCTGCATGGGGTAGAATGATGCATCTGATGTGATTTGTACATTTTGTCAGCTTTACTTCTCTTTTCTTATTGAATTTTAATTAGAGTAATATATAATTTACATTTTTGTATATACCTGAATGTGCTTTTAGGGTCCTGTACAGCCAAGAAATATTTCCCTCTGGGATAATAAAGTGTTGTCTTATCTTATCTTTTCTCATCTTTTTGCCTTACTTTTTAAGAACACTTAATTTGATCAACAAAAAGCCGGATACTTTTTGCATTTATTCCAAAAAGTAAGCTTCGTGTAACGTGTGGGTTTTGTCATTTATTTTTTAAAACAAAACAAATAACGACAAAAAACACTTCACACGCGTGTTATGTATCATATGTGTTTCTATAATCATATATATAT
>NW_004798070.1:118461-121348 GCF_000002075.1 Aplysia californica | reverse complement strand
GGTTGTCTTTAAATGCATATATGTCAGCGTCAAATAGTATCATGAATTTGAAACTAAACGCGAGGCCGATTTGATGTTTGATAAAAAAAAAATAAGAATGCATAAGAGAAAAGCACTACATTTTGGTCCGACTTTGCAAACCGAACAGACAAAATGGCGATATCCCTAGTCACCCCAACTGCATGGGGTTAAAAGATACCCCCAGGCCGAAGTTTGAGGCAAGGCCGAGGGAAAGGCGCGTTGCTTGGCTTGCATCCATTGGCTCGAGCGCGTGTGGGCCGCTTTAGATATCTTGTCTCCTCCTTTTCTAGTCTACCTGGAACAAGATGTGGGAGCGATGGGTCGGAATATTGCGTCATAATCGGCCCAGGTTGGGTCTGATGGCCAGAGTCTAAGCATCCTGCCTCTAAAACGATATTATAAACTGTGTCGATGTGGCTACACTCACACAAAATATATAAAAGAGAGAAAGAGAAGTGCGAAGCATGCGAGAGGAAGAAGAACGAATCAAGTGACAGAGAGAGAGAGAGAGAGGGGGGGGAGATAGATAGATAGATAGAGAGAGAGAGAGAGAGAGAGAGAGAGAGAGAGAGAGAGAGAGAGAGCTGTTTAGTGTGCGGGAGAAATAGATAAACAGAGAAAGTAAATGTTTAGGAAAGCGAGATGGGGGAAACAGAAAGTGAGACAGACAGACAGACAGACAGACAGACAGACAGACAGACAGACAGACAGACAGACAGACAGACAGACAGGCAAAGAGAGACACAGATAATATGTTAACTTTACGGCAAGTTCAATTGTGCTGTACACAGGGCTATGTTATTTTTGTGTGTGGGTATATCCTGAAACTGAAGTATACTACAATTTTGTTTTATAATAATCTTTCCGAAAAACATTAACATTCTTTCATAAAAGAAAGACGGCAAGTTTCAATTTGAAGTGTCAATGGTTTTGCTTAATTGTTTCTTTTCGGAAAAATCAACGAGGGTGTACAAAGACTTTCTCGGGGGAAGAAGGATTACGATAACTCTTATTATCCCCATTAGCTCAGCAGTAGGCATGTTTGTCACCTCAAGTAGAAAGTGTTACCAGGGTGCGTTAAAGAAACGACGCCACTCTTCAAGCAGAGTCAATGAATCCTTTTCGCAAATCCCTATTTTAGAACTCGTGCGCACCTGTTTAAACAAGCTCTTTGATCTATGTCGTTGAGCCTTAATTATACATTTTTCTGGCAATCATCGTTGTCGGGTTTATAACTCGGAAAAATAATATTGTATGTACATTTCTCAACATTAAAGATTTTTAAGAGAACGCTTTGTCACACTTTAGCTAGGCAGTACTAATAGCTGAACAAATAGCTTCAGTTTTCACCAAGAATGAAAGTGCGCCTATTTGGCACGTAGGGCAAACAAGTCGCGTGAATGCGAGATATAGACAGTGAGTGGAACGCCGGCTTTTCCGCGAGAGGCGTCCTTTGAAAGGTAACTCGACACTTCTCCTTTCTACCCGTCCTCCCCTCTGCATCTGAAACAAAGCAGCGAGGGATATTATTATACGGCGCTTCCAGCGGTTTTCAATAACAGCAAAGGCGAAGTACCAAGGCGTATCCCGGAACCCCAAATCCCTAAGATAAACAGGTCTACATAAAGATTACGCTGGTCATATAGGGCTCTATGCGGAACTTTTCTCGCACAATAAAGAGCCGGGGGCATTAGGCAGATAATAAGGCTTTGAAATTAAAGATTCTTATTTTCATATAGGGGAATATATCGTCTTTTTACACAGTCATGTGTTGCTTTAAACTTATCTCCTATTCACTCTAAATTGCCTGTTCTCACTTTTTTTCCCCATCACTCATTTCAGTTACGATATTTGGTGTAATATACGAGTAAAACACATCTGTCAGTCTATTCCGTGTTCATGATCAAATGACTACAATAACAGGTCGGGAAAGACCAAGCAAGGTCGTCCTTATATAAAAAGAAACAAAACCATTGTACTTGGAATATGTTTAATGATAAATGGCTAATAAATAACATTTGTTGGGGGGGGGGGGGATCCCAGTTCAACAGGAAGCCCTATGCACTTCACAACCTTTTATTAACCCAGAAGACCTGATAGCATTCTGAAGCTACCTCAACTTCCTTGGATGCATGCGATTTAAAATAGTTATCAACATGTTCAGTTCCCGGATTTCATGGTTATACCATGGTGAGAAAATGCTGGAGGAGGTAGGGGGGGGGGGGGTTCTACCCAAAAAGGACCTACTCTGTATGTTCTAGACTGAGACTTTCAAACAGACAGATATAGACAGTTGGGGCAATGGGATTTTTAGAATTTCGAAGTACATGTATTCTAGCAAGAGGTCACTTAATGTCTCGACTCCACACTTGGAAAACAATGTCCAATTTAATTATTCAATATACCATACCATTGGTACAGCGCTCGCCTCTCATTCAATAGATCCCGGGTTCGAAACCTATGAGTAGTATGAGCGAAGAAAAATGTTCTTCTCTAAAATGTTCTAGTTTCTCCTCCTTTTCGGTTCTCTAGTCCTGTTCTGTGACCTGCTTGCATTTCCACTTTCTCCCACTTCCGGCCTCCACTGGGCTCCTATTCTGTTTACTCCTGACTCCTTCTACTATTCTCCTGATTCCTTCTACCTGTAGTTTTTCAACCACACCCTTTATTATTATCATTAATAACAATATTTTTTAAAAAATAATAATAGCAAAAATGATAATAACAATAACAACAACAACAATTATAATAATAATGATAATGATCATAGTCATAATCATAATCATAATCATAATCATAATCATAATCATAATCATAATCATAATCATTTATATATATTGCTTGAGAAGAAAGGAAGAAAGGTTTT
>NW_004798070.1:115100-116526 GCF_000002075.1 Aplysia californica | reverse complement strand
ATATATCCTATATAAAATGATATATGTATATAATATTTCGAATTTCTATTTTTCTAGATGCATCAAATAAACAATGTTTTGTGTCATTTCGTGTTCGAAATATTTATGGGAAATTATGAAAAATTTAAATGGACGAATTCATCACTAATCGGCAGCTGAAAGTTATATTATGTAACAGTAACGTGCAAATTGAGAAGATACCCAAAAAAATTCTGAATATTTTTTTTCAAGCTTTTTTGGGAGGGAAGGGGGTGTATTTGGCACGATCAATAATAAGTACAATACACAGCTTTTTTCAACGAGAAAATGCATATTTCATTTAGTTTATTCTGAGTAGCTTATTCAGGTGCAAAATAGGGAAAAGTCGCAAGTCTTAGGGGGAGAGTTACAAAACAAATAACAAAAAAATGTTATGTTTTATTGACAGCATTATGTTATTACATGGGTGTAAAGACACCATGCGAAATTTGAACACTTTGGTTGAAAAATGCGGATCCTTTGTTATTTTCATTTATAAGATCTTAAAATGGACACAATTTACGATTGGCGCTCATATGACCTTATGCAGTTGCGAGCGCCGTAAAACCCTCTATTATTTAAAAAAAATAAAAATTTACGAAATCTAAAAACAAAAACAAAAACAAAATCAGTGAGGAAAAAGCCAACCTTTACATAACATTCCTCTTGCATGCCCTGACATGATTTTTTTTTTTTTTTTGTGGTCCTTTCAAATCCCTCACTGGTATCCATAATTCAGCTGATCACAGTTATAACACCAAACGTTGTCTGTAAGGAGAATTTAAAAGAGTGCAGTTCCAGTAGCACCTCCCCTTAAAGATTAATTGTTGATGAATTGGTCTTTTCATTTACTCTAGGAATATGAGCCATAGCAGTTGATCAGAAATCAAATCAGAACAATGCATGATATTCATAAAACAGATCAATCACTGGATCCACAATAATGTTTTGCTCTAAATTATCTCAAAGGATTCAAACCTCACATTTATGGAGATCGGGGATTTATCGTATCATCCTGGTTTCACTAGGAAAAGAATGTTATCAGCAAGACTGATATTTTACTGATTGGTCTTTTATTATTTTTAAAAACTTTAATTCCTCATAGCGAGTTACAGTATGCTATCAGAAATCAGAATGTTTTTTAATGTCTTATCAAGATGACAGAGACAATGGCAGCATACAGCCCTACCGGATCTCCTGGTAAAACTAACCGGACCGGGGAAATACTGCAAATCAGATGCAAACATTGACGTAATCTTCTTCTTGTAATTCTCACTTTTTTACCCCATTGTTCGGTTATTTTTGCTCTAACCATTGATATCGTTGTATCTTCGAAGCTCTTATTAGAATAGTTTGGAGGGGTGGGGGGTGTTTTTTTGTTTGTTTGTTTCTTTTTTGTTATTGGGTT
>NW_004798070.1:113168-114850 GCF_000002075.1 Aplysia californica | reverse complement strand
TGTGTGTGTGTGTGTGTGTGTGTGTGTGTGTGTGTGTGTGTGTGTGTGTGTATGTGTACATGTGTACGTGCACTGGCGCATGTATGTGATGTTGATGTGGGTAATGACGCCACTGTGTGAATGAGCAAGGAATCTAAATAAAAAAGCAATTCTTGTCCCCCGAGACATGCAGCCATCACATATTATACACACCGTTATTATTGTAAATAGAGACGCTAGTTTGCCTTGAATCCATCAGGGGTCAGAGGCCAGAAAATTGAGCTTTGAGCTTTTCCAAAGACGTCCAGCTCCCTATTCTGTATCATTCCCGAATGCGTGTCCGGGTGTGTACACAATGCATATCCGCTGGACAGCGCTAATAAGGAGGAACATGACTACTTAGGGCCGCTATTAAAGCATAATCATATCCCAGTAGGGACAGAGTCAACACTGAGCCGTGCCCGCCCATGGAAAGGAAGAGCGCCATTTTTGAGTGTTCTTTTCCCATTCAAGTTGTGCGCTGGGGGAGGACTCTTTGCAGCTATACTTGCTTTGTATCAGTTTAGTTTTAGCATAAGTTTTAGTTTTAAAAATTCGGTATTAGCAAATAAACAGGTCGCATTTGTGTTGACGATTAGTAGTGTTTTAAGAGAGTAACACATAAACACACAAAGAAAAGAAAGAAGATGGATAAGGACGATATATGTTTAATAGGAAAGAAGGTGCAAGCCACACCCAACACCCGCTAACCACCCACTGGTATCCGTTTACAGAGCGAACCTGTAGCTAAGTTGACATTCTTTTGGACTACGGTGCAGATAACCATAGTGAACATCTACGAAGGGATTTTTTCAACTTGGGTGTTTATGGAGTTTTTCATGGGGTCTTCACTCATGCGGCATTGTCCTATGGGAGGATCCTCTTCCTCATCTGAAATGATCTGACAGTGGTCGCTTTTAAGCACAAGGGGATTAGATCTATCCCGAAAAATGCTGTTTTGGGAAAATCGAAGGTAAAGTTTTTGTCCCTCGCTCATTTTCTTTAAATGACAAGGAGAGTTTTCTCTGTAGCCAAACAAATATACACACCAATGAAACCAAACTTCTCCTATAGGTAGGGCAATGCCCATTTTTGGTGTAGATCAAGATTTCTGGAAACCCCTGAAATTTGGGTTAGCACGGTTGCCCTTAAAAGCGGTCAAATATGTTTTGCAGTTGATTCGTCGACAGACCAGCTAAAGAGGAGGTATATCGCGTACGACTAGGAAAACAGTCCGGACCCCAGTTCTATGTAGCCAGCGAGAGAAATCAATTTCTTTTTAAAAACTACAAGCGATTTGAAAAATGATAATAAGTGGTAACGGTTAATTGAACAGCTGCTGAGGCGTGTATACCACGTGCAGATTGCAGACTGAAACTCGTTTAAAAAGGAATTGTGAACACTAGCCTAGAGTATAAGAGACCTTTGTCCCGTGAACAATAAAACTTAATGAAAGAGTAAAAGAAAGTTTCTGTGGACATAAGATCAATTAAACCAGATCGCTACAAAGAAAGTAGGACCATATTTGTTGGGGGGGGGTTTAACTTGTCATTTTTAACTTCAGACGAATGAGAAGCACCGAGTTGTTTACTACCTCAAGTCAAATGGGTACCTTGGATTCAGGAGATGTTCAGAATTGTCGACACTTTAACCTTAAATTGGTT
>NW_004798070.1:109341-111551 GCF_000002075.1 Aplysia californica | reverse complement strand
AGGAGGAGGAGGAGGAGGAGGAAGTGGTGGTGGTGGTGATGTTGAAGGGGGAGGAGGAAGAGGGGGAGAGGAAGGGAGTGGGAGAGGAGGAGCATGAGTGAAGGAGGAGAAGGAAAACGAGGAGGAGGAAGAAGAGGAAGGAGGAAGTAGTCGAGCGAGGATGGCTGATGAACATTAAAGTGCGTGTAACACTGGTGCCAGAAGCGTAGGATGCTCAAATATTAGCAAACTGGTGTACAGAACAAACAGGTAAAACGAAGTTTTAAAAAAAAAAAGGCAGAAAATAAAAGGAAAAGATGCCAGGTGCCTCGATGAAACAGAAAAATATTCTGAATAGGGAGTGAAAAATCGCTCAACCCTAAGACTTCCTCGAGGTATGGCATGTTCCAAACCCACAGTGACACAGCTTTCGGCTTTGCTGCCAGTGCCTGTCTGTCACTTTCCCCCCCCCCAGCTCTATGTAGCATACTATATTTTGATTCGCACAATCCAATCCCCTACTCAGGTACGACTGTTAGTTGTCTTTCATCACAACGAGAAGGTTGACTTTTGACATACAACTAAAAACGGGTATGTCGTGTGGTTGAAAGATGAATTCGATACATTATTTATACATAATAATATAGTTACTCCCTACACTGTTGGCGGAAAGGGAGACAGGGGCGGAGCAAGAAAGTTATGGAGTGGCCTTAGAGATGGGTTAAAGAAAAAAATATTTTTACATCTAGGAGTTTTAACGCCGTTCTGAAAGCAAAATGTTGTAGAGGCGTGGTGTGAGAATGCAATAACAGCGCTCGTCTCGCTAAGGAGTGACCTATCAACTGTGATTTCAGAGAAGCTGAATTGCCATTTTTTGTTTATCTTCATGACAAGTACAGTGCCGATGTCACGATTTCGGAAAGCTAATCGTTCTTATGTCTAAATAAGGCTTGCTGGCGTTCATGCGTATAAAATAATTAAACTGGCGTGAGATATGGATTGTTGCAAGAACTGGAAGTTAGTGTTTTGTGGGTACTCTGGTGTGGTTGGCTCGTTCTTTCCTATCCAAATCTATCGTCCTAATGTCTCCTCCTTCTTTTCTTTGTAAGCTTTTGTTTAGTAACACCTCGAAACCTAGACGCTTTTATGACTTAGTTGCTTTGTTGATGTGATAAAACTCTTACTATAACTAAAACGGGGATCGGCAAGTGCTTACCGCCCCTTTCAAAACTGTAAAATATTTAAGAGGGGCAAGAAGCAGAAGGGTGAATTAACAAAATATCAATTCCCTGTCCAATTTATCAAAACTAGTATAAGGTGGACCTATAAGCAAAATGACAGCATCTTACTCTTAGTTAAACCCCTGTGTCCGATCTGAAGACCTGTTGGCTTATACTTACAGAATTCTGCCCTTGTCTTGCCGTTACTCGCCTAAGTTTTGTGATATATTTGTCCTCTATAAAAAAAAACTCACGGTGTCATTACTAGACCTTATTTATAAGAAGTGATAGGTTTGACATCTGACTTCAAATCACGACTCAATATGAAGGTATTCTAACACTCTTTCTCTTGCTTTTTACGGACTGATAAATAAGATCGATTTCTTTTCTCTTTTTGTTTGAACCCTCAACTTTTCGCAATTAAATGCCACAAACATTGTTCTCTCATATACTATTTGGAAGCTAGCTATGAGACGAGAGAGAAAAAAAGTGTAACGATATGAAAAGATCGGTAAAGACGTTAAAAGGTCAGGTTATCAAAGGAGAACACAGTTTAAATTGTACAAAGTCCTTAGACGTTTCAATCGGATCGAGGTCATTTTTCTATTGGCTACGTTGAAGTTACGAACGTTAGACAAGCTGTACTTTCAAAATTGCCTTTCATTTCTCTTTTGTGAAAAGAAAATCTTTTTTTTTTCTAGTGGAAATTAAAGTGAGTTTTATTGGGAGCGGGCAATACAATACTGGATATTGATGGTAATAATTAGCTTTGAGTTTAGACCTTTTTTAAAGCTACAAGAATACGCCTGTTTTCTAGGGGCTCCTTGTCAGCTGCAAAACAGACATCGCGTATCACGATAACTCTGACGAAAAAGCCTTTATTAAAGAAAGATTCGTTGCAGACGCACACGGAAGAGGCAAGCAGGTGAATTTGCCTTTTTGGTAGATAGATAGATAGACAGACAGACAGACAGACAGACAGACAGACAGACAGACAGACAGACAGACAGA
>NW_004798070.1:106410-109241 GCF_000002075.1 Aplysia californica | reverse complement strand
AGATAGATAGATAGATAGATAGATAGATAGATAGATAGATAGATACATAGATAGATAGATAGCCATACTATATCATAAGTACATCTTTTTCAGTTTCAGTTAACCCTGCGGAACTGCGAGCGTACAAAAAGACGTCGCTATTCATTCGCTAAGATCCTCTTACTTTCTACTCTCATTCTAATTCGTAATAATCGATTTCTTAGACACTGGCAGTCCTTACACTTGCGTAATGATTGGGTAAAAAACCAGCACATACTTGGCCACGTCACGCGATACACCGTAGAGGAATCAATTCCAAAATAGTTCCCTGCCAAAAACTACCGTCTGCCTACGCTAATACACCAATTACCAATGCCAAAAATATTTATTCAGGCAAGATATGACATGACACACTCCGTAGCAACGAATGTAAATACATTAAGACATGAACACTGACACTGTGATGTTGCGGTGAAAAGATAGGAGATACTTCGTCAGGTCGGGCAGGAAATTATCTAGTAATGTCGTGATCTATCGATATATTTTCTACACCTACTTCTTTTTTAATTAGCATCACATGAGACAGTCCCACACCCACCCCGCCCTACCTCTTCTATACCCAACCCTCTTTTCTATGCGTAGGTCGTCTTTGAATGATCTTAGGGATAGGAGGAACAAATCCATACTCCTGACATTCATCTACTCTTGGTATTTTCATATCGCTTTTTTTTAAAATTCAAACACGCCACTCAGGCATACGTGAAAGTTTTGCATAGATTGGTGTTTTGATGCGCTTTCGCCTGTGATAAAAAGCTATGAAGGTAAATGTGAACGGGCTTGTTTTGCGATCAATTTGAATGAAGATTGATGAGTTGGATCAGAGAAATGAGTAGTGAAGGCTTTTATGTCGGTTTTCGTTGAAGAAACACCCAATCATCTCGAAAGCGATTTATCTAATTTGGGATGCGTTTATTTGTTTATGTCCTTCCTTGCTTGCGATTAGGCTTGTAGTGTGTATATTGCGTGATTTATGTGTGCGTATGAGAGGTCCGACTGGGTAGGGGGAGAGGAGGGGGGATGGGGGGTAAGGGAAAGATTGTGGAATGAAAGAGAGGCAAGAGGAAGGGGGGGGGGCGGAGGGGGCTGATGTTTGTGATAAGAGTTGTTGGATTGGGGAGGCGGGGTATGAATGAGAGGACGGAGGTTGAGCAAACGGTTGGGGTGAAAGAGTAAGGCAGGTAGGTCGACGAAAGTAAAGTTTAATCACAGTGATGACTTGTATATAATATGTTTGAGTCAAATATATATTTTTTTTAAACATTTCAGCAACATTGAGGCGATTGTACACCACTTTAAAATCAATTATCGCATAACAAGAATGCTAGGCCCGAGTGAACTGTCAAAAAGAGGGCAATTTTTTATCAGGGTTATAAATCTTTTCCATGTAAAGCGACAGAGTATGACGCCTTTTTACCATATTTGTCAGGGCCAACCCAAGCTGAGTAACCTACAGGTTTAGCTGGATACCCGTTGGATGAACGGACTGAGTTCGTCAAGTCATTGTGGAAGCTGTGCGCACTGCTTGTGAACGGAACCCTCACTTGTTTACAATGGCGTTTTAGAAGACAGACTCTCCCAAGATTAGATCTAAACGAAACTATTGAAAAACTGAAAAATAAACTACAGTGACTCCAGACCCCTTAATATAACTGTTCAGCTTTTAAATTAACCTGAATCACCGGTATTTTTTTTTTCAAATTCGAAAGTTAAGGGTTCGGAAGTTTTAGGCGACTAAAGTGGCGAACTTTCTCAAATATGGTGTATATAATTATAGATCCCAGCATAGTAAAACTGAGATGCTAACTTATCGCGGAAATTAAACTCGTACCTTTCGTGTTCACAGCAAAAAAAGCCTAACCATTAAAGTACACCGATGTCAATGCTCGTTTACAATGTTACTCTTCCTTTCTACCCAGCCACACAAACAAGTTAAAACATGCCATTGTGCAAATGACATGTTATGTCAATAATGCTTTCTTTTTTTTTTTTTGGTCCTCTTTTACTCCTTTGATGTTCATCTGAATCGGAAAAACGTAATAAAAGCATAACTTTTGAAGTAACAAGAACGGAACCCGGACGACGCCAATGCTTAGTATCTTAGAGATTGGCTGAAAAAAGAAAGAAGCATTCAAGCTAAAGAATTGTCTGATTTAGAGGGAGAAGTGAGGTATTTTTAAACCCCTCGATGTACCCCATCCCCCAAAGGCAAGCGTCATACCCAGCTGTAAATGCTTTCTCTTTTTATTTTATTTTTTTCTTTTTTTGGGGGGGGGAGGGGGTGTTTTACGGCGCCCGCAACTACATAAGGTCATATGAGCGCGTGGGACACATTAAACATTTTCAATTGGTAGGAAATTGTGAATTTTGCCCTGGTGGCAGCCGAAGCCTACTCTTATCGATTTTAGACCACCAAGGGATCTTTAACGTGCGCGGGACCTCCGAGATTTTTCGCCCTGGTCTGAGAAGGCTAGGTGTAGATCTTTTCAACCAGAAGATCAGGGGTGTGGCTGAAAAACAGCAGTAAGAAGGAGCCAAGAATTAGCAGTAGAAAGGCTGCAGAAAAAGTCAGGAGCCCAGAGGAGGGGCGAAGGGGTGAGGGGGTGGGGGCAGAAAGTGGAGACGAAAGCAGACGACAGAACATTACTAGAGAGCAGGAAAGGAGATGAAAGGAGAAAATTTCAGAAAAGAACATTTTTCGGTCGCTACCCGGATTCGAACACGCGACCTTTGAATGAGAGGCATATACCTTAACATCTAGGCCACGAGAGCCCTTATTTATAAGAAGTGATAGG
>NW_004798070.1:101840-104871 GCF_000002075.1 Aplysia californica | reverse complement strand
TTGTTGTTGTTGTTGTTGTTGTTGTTGTTGTTGTTGTTGTTGTTTTGGGGCGTGGGTTGGGGGGGGGATGTTAGACCTATACTTGATTTTAATTGTTTGTAGTTGGAGGGGTAGGAAGGGTGATGAAGTGGCTGGGTGGGTAGGCTTTCTCTCTTTTCGAGTTGCATGTGGTGAGGAGGGAAAGGGGGGGGGGTTAAACTTTAAATGTGGGAGAGTAATAAAATACTAAACTGGTTTCTTTATTGAAATGGTTTACCGACATTGCATAAATGTGGTCGGCAAGAAAGAAGAATAGAAAAGCAGTATTGAAAAGGGAAGTCAAGCTTTGTTACTACTAATACCCAGTGCGCATTGCCAATTTGATTCACCAGATTAAGTCGCACACAGCCAGATTTTCATGAATAGAGAAAAAGCTACTATTTTGGCACAATACGGCCGATTCAACACGCAATCTTGAAAAGCAAATACGTTTGATTTTGAAGGTCATGGTTGAAATTGGTCGCTTTTAAGGACAAGCGGGCTAACCCAGATTTTGGGGGTTTCCAGAAAGCTTTACCTACACCAAAAATGGGCATTGCCCTACCTATAGGAGAAGTTCGGTTTCATTGGTGAGTATATTTGTTTGGTTATAGAGAAAACTTTCCTTTTCTTTTAAAGAAAAAAAGCAAGGGGCAAAAACTTTACCTTTCATTTTCTCAAAACAGCATTTTTCTGGATAGTCCCCTTGTGCTTAAAAGCGATCAAATAATCAGTTGAATTCGGTCGTATTGTGCCAAAATGGTTGCTTTTTTCCCATCCATGAAGGAAAATCTGACTGCTCCGGACTCACTCCGATGAATTCGATTGGCAGTGTGCGCTTGGTATAATACATGATGGTTATAGAAAAGGAGTGCCGAAAACGTGTGAGAAATTTGAACAATATTTTCTACAGGTTTAAGAGCGAAAGTGTAAATGGCGTCCACGCCAACAAGCAGATGAGAATTTAACACGTCATGAAAGAAGATAAAAGTCCCAGCTCCTCAAACTCGAATCCGAGGCTTGAGTTCATCAAGAACATAGCCAACTTTTCCACAACAACTAACCTGTGGTTCTTTTTTTGTTCTTTTTTCTTTTTCTAAATCACACTTGTCTTCAAGAACATAATTATTAGAATCTCGAATTAATAAGCACGGGTTGA
This sequence comes from Aplysia californica, assembly GCF_000002075.1. Lineage (NCBI taxonomy): Eukaryota > Metazoa > Mollusca > Gastropoda > Aplysiida > Aplysiidae > Aplysia > Aplysia californica. The sequence continues at coordinate 103,694 of NW_004798070.1, read as the reverse complement.
ACACAGAGTTATTGAACAATTGTTTTGGTTTGTTTGTTTGTTTATTTATTTATTTATTTAACTTGTTCTAACAGAAGAGAAAAATTTCAGACGCCATTACGAATAGGAAGAGCGGCAAAGCTTTTGCTGAAGATTGTCCTCAACTGCGCCACGTCGGCCAGTCACTCTGTGAAGTCAAAGTAACGTTACTTCCAACGGGTGAAAAGACTCTTCACAGAACAATACTAGCTTTGATTTTGCACGAACTAGTAACAAAAGGTCAGGGGTTACTACGGTACTGCACCAAGAAATAATTACCCCCCCCCCCAATTCCCCAACCCGCACATCGGCTGTATAGTCCCGTTCTCATATTCGGTCCACCAGCGCTTCCATGGTATTTATCTATGTCTGTTTTCCAGATCCCATAATTTTGAGCTTTCATTATTTCCTCCTCATATTATTGCGTGTTTTAATGAACAAATACACGAAAAAGAAAGAAAGAGCAAACCTTATGAAAACAAGAAAGAAAGAACGAAAAAAAGAAAGAAAGAAAGACAGACAGAAAGACAGAAAGACAGAAAGAAAAGAAAGAACGAAAGAAAGAACGAAAGAAAGAACGAACGAAAGAACGAATGAAAGAACGAACGAAAGAAAGAAAGAAAGAACGAAAGAACGAAAGAAAGAAAGAAAGAAAGAAAGAAAGAAAGAAAGAAAGAAAGAAAGAAAGAAAAAGAAGAAAAAAGGGGGGGGGGGACGAAAAGAGCGGAAAGAAAGAACGAAAGGGAAAAAAGAAGAAAGAAAGAAAGAAAAAAAGAAAGAAAGAAAGAACGAAGGAAAGAAGGAAAGACAGAAGGAAGGAAAGACAGAAGGAAAGAATGAAAAAGGACGGACAGACAGGCAAACAAACAGAAAAGAAAAAAATGAAAAGCGAGGAACATTTCGAAGAATAACACTTGACTTGAACCAAAGACTGCTTGGCGTTTGCTCTAGCTCCATAATGCCATCGACTGAATTGGTCTTTATGAAGCAATCCTTATACTTCCTGACGGAACGATTCTTTTAATTGGACTTTACACAGTAGAAAACACTGCGACTTCCAACAACAACAGGCGCGAGTCCATCTAAGATTAGAAGGAAAACAATGGTGGGAAGGAAGACAACAAGGGGTCTGATCTATAAGTTCCCAATCGAAGCGCTTTTCTCTCATTAACTTTACAGTATATGCCCCTGATGACAAGAGATCAGGCTGATTGTGTCATTGTCTTCGGAACACAAGGGAGTGGGAGGTGGGGGGATCAGCCGTGAAAGAGAGACTCGCTGCTTATTGCTCGGATCGAAACCCCCAGCGGCCGTTGTGAGTGAGCGTATTTTCCTGGTGGTTTGTTTATCGCGACGTCTCCAGTCAGCTGCGGTCGTGGAATGTCAATAAGAGCTCGGGGCGGGTAGACAAAGGTTCTGTTACCCCGAAACTCAAAGTTCCCCTTAATTGGATGAGAAATAACTAACGCTTTAGCGACGGAGATGTAGCGATTGATGATTTTAATAAAGGGGTGGTAGGAGAATCCCATATGCAAAAGTAGTATAATGAAGGAGTGTTAAGTGTGCTTTTTCTCAGTTCTTTTCACAGCAGCACCACCGAGCCATTACGCCGAGATGTCATTAGAAACATTATTATTTCTTGTCATCCCTTTCTTTCATCTTCAGGTGTTTTCGAGGTGGATAAGAACATCTCGATAATTGCTGTCATCGTCGAAGGAATTGTTGAGCAGTGACAACGACGACAATAATGATGATGATAGAGACGACTACGGCGACGGCGACCACTACTACTACTACTACTACTACTACTACTACTACTACTACTACTACTACTAC
>NW_004798070.1:99899-100768 GCF_000002075.1 Aplysia californica | reverse complement strand
CACACACACATACACACACACACACACAAACACACACACACACACACACACACACACACACTCACAAACACTGCGCGCGCGTAAACATACACATACACAAACACGGGTCCACAAAAATACAGACTGTGAACACGAACTCTGTTTGTGATGTATTATGTATTTTGTATGTATGTATGTGAAACTGTGTTTGTGTGTATGTGTTTGTGTGAATGTGTGCATATGTGTGCGTGTGTGCGTGTGTGCGTGTGTGCGTGTGTGCGCTTGCGTTTGTGTGTGTGTTTTGTTGTTGTTGTTGTTGTTGTTGCTGTTGTTGTTTTGTTTGGGGTTGTTCTTGGGTTTTTTTGGTAAGTTTTTTACGGCACTCGCAACTCCATACGGTCATATGAGCGTGCGGGACCCATTAAATAATTTCAGCTAATAGGATATTTTGAATTTTGTCCGGGTGACGGCTGACGCCTACTCTTATCGATTTTAGACCACCAAGGGATCTTTAACTTGCGCAACTTGAACAAGGGACCTCCGAGATTTTTCGCCCTTGTCGGAGAAGGCTGTAGATCTTTCCTACCAGAAGATCAAGGGTGTGTCTGAAAAACAGCAATAAGAAGGAGCCAAGGAGTGGCAGTAGAAATGCTGCAGAAAGATTCAGGAACCCAGAAGAGGGGGCAAAGGAGGTGAGAGGGTGGGGGTAGAAAATGAAGACGAAAGCAGACAACAGAACATTGCTAGAGAGAAGGAAAGTGGTGAAAGGAGACAATTTTAGAGAAGAAAATGTTTCCATCACTACCCGCTTTCGAACCCGGGAAATTTGAATCAGAGGCAAATCCCTTAACCTCTTGGCCAAGAGAGCTCCCCTGTTTGTGTGTGTGTGT
>NW_004798070.1:95350-97657 GCF_000002075.1 Aplysia californica | reverse complement strand
CACAAAAAAGAAGGAGGGGAGATAAGGACGATAATATGTTTGATAGGAGAAAAGAAGCAAACCACACCAGAGCACCCGCCAACCACCCACAACCCCCTACTCCTATTCAACAACAGTGAGATACGTTCATCACTATTGTCGGTGTTATGATATTTGAAAGTAGACAACTCCGATCTTAAAGACCGATCTCCGATTGAACCTATAAAACTATGGGACAACCTAAATCTTTGCGACACAATTAAGGCTATTTAAGAATCTGGATACACCAATGAATCAACATAATATTTTTCGTTCCAGGGGACCACAGCTGCTGACATCTTCTATTTCAGTTTGTCTCCGAAAGAGACACGTTCTCAAACACCTCTTCAAGGGTTCACGGATTTGTTCTACTTGTGGTTGCGTTTCTTACCAACAGCGAAAACAGTTTTCCTAAAACATCGTAATTCCAAGAATGCGTAACTTTTGGGACGTGAACAAACATGCATACGCAACAGTCTTGGCATAAAACCTGCCCACTGTCCTAAGCCATTCCATCTCTCCCCTTCTCCACCCTTTCCATGAGAAGGCGGAAGATGGTGTTTGTGAAGAGATAAAAGTGTCAGCGGTCTCCACTAGTCTTCGCTCGAGTGTTTTCTGACCACCCAGATGGCCCTGGCCAGACACTGACCTCAGCGACATCGCCGCCCCAACATTAGCATGGTCACTGTGGCGGGGCGAGAACGTCAACCTGCCCGTACAGGGTACACACTTGTCCAATGTAATTTGACAAGTTGAACCGCCATGATCGTTTAGTTTTAGTAACACTTTTACGGCAGTCGCAGCACAGGTGTTACTACATGCAAAGAAAAAATATGTTGTTGGTTTTGTTTCGTTTTTTTTTTGTTGGGTTCTTTTTTTTTTGGGAGGGGGGATATTGAGGACAGATGCTTGATATTGAAGAAGGAGAAAACCACACCAGAACGCCCGCCAATCGTCAATTCCATAACAGCTAGATTCGAGGCATAGAATCAAGCCAACAAACGTAAATGAAATAATGTGTGTAACAGAATTCAAGAAAAAAAAATTGAAGAAGTTGCAATAGAAATGTGTCAAGGGTTTGACTCGTTCTTTAAAGCTCCACGATTACTTCCCTTCGTCATCGCAAAACATTATTATACAATAAATAAACTCTTCATTGTGCATCTGGTTTACGAACCGATTGGCAAACATGATCTGCATTCAAAGTTTCACATCTTTAACAGTACTTTCTAGTGTCATAATTATACGAATGCAGTGTAATATGGAGCCTGCGTATAATATGAAGGTATGGTAACCAATCTCTTCGTTGTTGCAAATTACAGACGCAAAGAAATTTCTCGCGTCTTGCCGTCTGTTTAATCAAGTATCTCGCTCTTTCTGCTGGGATGCTGTATCCTGCTCAGCCTGATAGATAGGGTTTCGGCAGTCTTACCCTAAATGATCCAAAAGTGTTATTTCAGTTCTTGAAAGAAAGTGTTTGAGTTGCACGCTTTCAGGTAGGTTATTAGAAAAAGTCAGAGGGAGAGAAAGGGAGAGAAGAGAGAGAAGGGGGGAGAAAGACAGAGAGAGAGAGAGAGAGAGAGGAGAGAGAGAGAGAGAGAGGGGGGGAGAGAGAAAGGCGGGGGTAATAAAGGTTGTGTGTGTTTTTTTGCAGGGTAGCGTTGAAACAATGCAGTTACTTCAACTTCTCTGTCACTGGTGACTGTAAAAACTACATGCAATACGATTTTTCAAGCATGATTTGTCTTCTTGAGCAACTTTTGTTTTCCAACGACTTTGACAAGTAAACGATCTTTTCACGACACCAATCGGAAAATGAAAAATGTGTCGCGACTTGGAGCATTCACGCGAAATTGGTGCATTGTCATAAAATGTGTGCGGGGGCGAATAAATCACCATGACCAGCGGGAGAGGCGGCAGGTCTTAAGGACTCATCACACAGAATGGCATTTTAGTGGGTTCCTTAGTCTTTCAGGGTTAGCCCTAGTTTGGATAATAATGTAGACAGCGTGCCCGGGAGGGTGTCTGCGCTCCAAGTGGATAAGTCATCATCGACACCCTGACCGTCTGTGTGGGCAAAGAATGGTTGAAAGGGGGCATGAGTTGTTGTTGACCCCAGTGACACAATGGGCTTTTTTCGCATGTGATAGGGTCATGACCCGTGGGAAAAGGGTGAGCCGGTGAGTTGTTGAGGGGAATGGCTTTTTCCTCACATGAGAGAGAAAGGGGGAGAGAGAGAGCAGGGGGAGAGAGGGAGAGGGAGAGGGAGAGAGAGAGCAGGGGGAGAGA
>NW_004798070.1:93441-94532 GCF_000002075.1 Aplysia californica | reverse complement strand
CTCTCTCTCCCTCCCTCCCTCTCTCCCCCCTCTCTCTCTCTCTCTCCCCACTCTCTCTCTACAAGGGAAGAACCCAACCGAGACAACCTCTACCCCGAGTCCTTTAGAGCATTATCCGAAATCCAACAAAAATGTTATAAAGAGTCAATGGAATGATAGAATGGAATGTTCTGGTCAGAAATGTTTACTGGAAAAGATGTTGGCCCAACAGGAAGAGTACAAATTATTGTTTTTGCGATTTAGTCCGTTTCACAACGATGCTGTTAAAAAGAGCATGCGGTTCTCTTTATACTATAACACGAGCTTTCGATAAATAGAATCGAATGTTGTTGAATTATGGAAAGCACAGATTGTATGTAGAGATATTAGAATAGTCCAGGACTTAATAAAGGCAAGAGCGATTACCTAATGTAATATACATATTTATACAGTCAAACCAGGTTATGCCGCCTACCTTAGGATGAGAATGAAGTTGGCGGTACAGCGGGGCTGGCTGGCTCATAATGGGATAGCCACAAATTGCCACCTTGACTAGTGGCGGAGAGTAGAGACAAATAATTTAATTGTGGCCAGTTTTGATTCATTCAGATCTGCCATGCAAGATTTCCATGAGCGCGGAAAACGAGTAGCAACCAATTTCATGTACAACTCCAAATGAACCGTCCGTTAATTCAAACTGAACATTTCTCACGGATCAGTAGCTAGGCTATATTATGTGTCATGGACACTGTAGACGAACATTATTTTACCCGATACTCGTCAGTTCACGGACCCCCTCTGACCTCAGTTCTGTGAGTTCTCACGGGCACCCGCCAGCCTTTCGCTCATCGGTCTGATCTGGCGACGCTGGTTATTTCGCTGACTTGCCTAGATGCGTCAGTTCCTTTGAAGCTCCTCCAAGCGACAGTAAAATTTCATTCCAATCTTTATTTTTTTTAAATCAAGGAAAAAAGAAATCAGAAATTTAATAGGCACCAGTTTGTAACAAACTAAGAAAAAGAGATGTGTCTTGATAACTACATGAATTCACCATTTACTCAACAGACTAAAAGATGTGTAAGATCAGAAACTAGACACCTTATCCCCCCCCC
>NW_004798070.1:88325-91125 GCF_000002075.1 Aplysia californica | reverse complement strand
GGTGAGAAGGATCGGGAATATGTGGGGGTGGGTGGGGGGCGCAAAGGAAGCATTTTGACACCTCTTGACAGCTTTTGTGAAAACGACATCTCCATCCGACTGTGTCATCGGGCCCGGGTTTTTAATGCAGTTCTGTGCTTGGACCCACTTCAGACTGAGGCTTTAGCCCGATAAGTAGTTTTCCTCTGCTGGATAAGAAGAATATATTGCTGTTGCGGCGACAATAGACTGATCACGTTCGGTGTTTATCCCGCGCGGCGTCCCTTTTGTCTACTTTGTCCTGGAAGAAGTTAACTGTAAACGGATCCTCCCCTGTCCTAAGCACCTCATGTGAAGACTCTTGTAGAAAAGAGGAGGTGTTTATGCGAGTTGAAAAGATATTCATGAATAAATAATTGCTGAACTATGTCCATTGGCGTCTTTTCCTCTTACTGGTTTTCTTGCAGAGGGCAAATTATATTTCTGAAATGAGACTTCTTAAATGTAGACATTTATCTACGACAGGATCATAGAAAGTGGTATTGATGTTATTTCATTTAATCTTGGGTTGTTTTTTTTCCTTTATCTCTCTTTGCTTACTTTGTAGGCTAATCTGGGAAGCACTGACGTCACCGAAGGGAAATAGTGAAGATATGAGGGTACTTTTTTGTCAAAGGTATCTTCGAATGCGATAGAATCATAACACTTGAAAACTTTCGTTATAAAATAATTCAAATGTTTGATTATTTTAGAACCTCATAAACAAACAATTAATATTCATAGAGGATACCCTCGTTCCACAGAAAAAAATGACATAATGGAGGGGAAGAGTATTTTGAGTGTATGGTATGATAACGGGCACCGGTGAACATGTAAAAGGTTTACATTATACAAACATTTTAAAACTAACAAACATTCATAATTACTTGTGAACTCTATCCCAGCTGTAAGTTAGATTCTATTAATGTGTGGTTATGCAGATGAAGTTTTGTTTTAGTTACCCTTAAAGGGGGGAGGGGGGGGGGGGCTGCTGGTCTTTAAGTTGACAATAATGGGTCAATTTATGGTATCTGGATTTTTTAAGCATTATAATACTTCAACCACTTTTAAATCTAAAAAATGCATACATACTCTTTGTGTTACAATCAACATCTTTCAGATTTTCTGTCCTTGAACTTTTATTTTGCCTACTATGTAAAAAGTGTCGTTTTCTCAAGACTTCATTTTTTATAGCTTTTTTCTCATCTACTTTTCAATTTTCTTTTTGACTCCAATGAAATTTTCAGGGCTTGCTATTCACACCATAACCGATCTTCAAACAGATAGAAAAGCAAATCGATGCCTTCATAAGTCATTTACATGTAATCGAATTCAGAGGCACGAAGGGGTAGGTGAGTTATCCATCTCTAACCTTTTTTCTATTCAAGATATCCAAGAGCCCAACTGTATACAATTTTGTATTGAGTATATCTATCAATATATCAAATTTGAACAAATTTGGTTGGTAGATAAAAAATCCTTTTTACTTTTATGAAAGCTGTTTATTTTCAATATGGCCGCCGTTACCATGGTAACCGTAGATGTAACACAAAAAATTAAATTCCATTTTAGAGATGTTTTCATTGCTATAAGGCTTTATCTGAAAGGTCACACCCAGATAGGTTTATAACCCCCCCCCCTCCCCTAATAACACTTCCCTTTGCAATATTCTACTTGTATAACAGGTTAATAACCTTGTCAATTTCATCAAAAGTGTATCTACAAACCTACACCCAAGTGTTTTGTTCAGAAACAAGTAAGAAGAACTACTTTATGTTCTGATTATATGTTATGTGTCATTAAATTCTGGTACAGACGTGTACACTTAGAAAATGGCAGATTTCCAAAGAAATGTTACATGCAATTACATGCATATCGTGATAGTGAATTAGGCAGAGTCAACTGAATTATTGAAGTTTTTTTTAAATCTGTTATTTTCCCTTGGATTTGGGAATGCCTGGATTTTTCAAAGTACTGAAACTTATAAGTCACCCCTCAGTGAAGTAAAATGTTGTCATATTTATAATTTTGTGCTGATCATAGTCTGTCGCAAGCACAATATATTCTCTCTTATAATTTCGTTTCGAGAAACAACAGAGTAGAAATCTATATCACCAACCTCCCTCGGTATTGGAACCGAAAAGCTTGTTTAAGTTATATTGCCTGCAATTAAATAATAATCTATATCGGTGGGAATTAATAAATCCAACCATAGCGTGAGAGATGTAACTTTAAAAAATTGAATATGAATCTTACGTTATTTTTATTTCACTATAATGTTATCGTTCAATCTTTCCTTGTCCTTAACGGTAGGGGAAAATTTCACTTAGATCCAATCTCAAACTCACATACACACACACTCACACACACTCTCTCACACACACACACACACACACACACACACACACACACACACACACACACACACACACACACACACACACACACACACACACAAACACACTTGTATAACATAAAACTAACGCATCCCCTCCCAAAACCCACGGTTTGTGGAAGGGAAGAGGGTGGGGGGGGGGAGTCAAAAAATGTCTCCTACCTCCATTTTTCTCTTCATCAATGACAAAGCTCAGCCCTCGTTAATGTTGTTTTCTCGCTCCTTGTTCAGACAGCTAGATTGGCTGTACATATCGGCTCACAAACAGTGAAACCCAATACCGAGCATTATGTAAGATTCAATTTACGCCCGCTGAGAAGCCTGTCCAAGCCTTCTCAAACCACTCATCCCACAAGCAGCCCGCCCTCTACCCCTCCACCTCCCCCC
>NW_004798070.1:85988-87300 GCF_000002075.1 Aplysia californica | reverse complement strand
GGAAAGAGAGAGAGAGAGAGAGAGAGAGAGAGAGAGAGAGAGAGAGAGAGAGAGAGAGAGAGAGAGAGAGAGATTAGTGCGAGGGACATTTTGGCAACTTCGGTATACAATATTTTTACGGTAAGCAACCTTTTAAATCTTGTTAAGGTCTCTTTTTTCGTATTATTCTGCTCTCTCAAAGCCCAGATATGTCAATTACTGTTGCTGCTGTTGAGTATCACGGGCACATGTCTGATTACTAAGTTTTAAAAAATTACATGAAACATTATATTATTGTTATTACATTCCTTTCAGTTTGTATTTATGATGCCCGATAGGAAATAAAATCAGCTCGAATGGACACCTGCGAATAAGGCATGAAAAGGTGTGTGTTTCTATATGCGCGTGCGCGTGTGTATGTGTGTGTTTGTTTGTATGTGTGTGCGTGTGTGTGTATTGTGTATGTGTGTGCGTGTGTGTGTGTGTGTGTGTGTGTTTGTTTGTTTGTGCGTGTGTTTTTACGCTTGCAGTGCATTTGTTTGTTTTTGCCGCTTTTTCTGGAAATAAAGTTGTAGTTTTCGTTTGAAAGAAATGTACGTGTGCCTTCTCAATAAGCAGGAGGAATGGGCTGGCCCTCGGTGACTTTTTTCTCCCTGAATTTGAGTTGTTTTCAGTCCTGCAGCCTCTTAACGTTTGCTCTACAATTGGATTTCAGTTAACACTGTATTTTTTAGAGAGTGACGCCTGTTATCTTGTATTAGTATGAGGCGGGAGCCAGCCCAGTTTTAACGCTTGATAATTTTCTCCACTATTCCATAATTATTTCTCTCTAATCAGATGTTGAATGTTCTTCTTCCCGTTATTGTTTGTATTTCCAGACCCCTATGAAATCAAGGGAAGAACTGTGAATGACTGCTATTACTTTGACCAGTCAAACGACCTGTGGTGAATATATGGCTTAGTGAAAAGATATTGAAATTATAATGGCTTTGTTCCGCTTCGACACATCATGTACAGATAGCCGACAAAAGCAGGACTGCCTGTGTTTGTTCAAAGGATCAGAGGGTTTAGAGAGGGGGAAACTCTTTGCCTCACAAACTAGCCCGGCTCCTATGTGTTTCTGTTCCCTTTTCAGTGGCTGTCTTTGATTATTCTCGAGGGTTCATCTGGGTCTTCTGTTAATTTTACGAATGTCTAATGTACCTGTTTGCAAGTTACTTCGTCGCCCCCCCTCCCCCTCCTCTTTCGACATCTTTATGTCTTGTCTTTCTCCTCCCCTTGTGTCCGCCTCTTCCTTTTCCCGTCCCATCCCGTTATTATTATTTCTCTCTCT
>NW_004798070.1:80434-83976 GCF_000002075.1 Aplysia californica | reverse complement strand
TGTGCGTGCGTGAGTGTGTGTTTGTGCGTTTGTGTGAGTGGGTATATCTATGAATGTAAGTGTGTGTGTCTGCGAGTGCGTGTGTGTGTGTGTGTGTGTGTGTCTGTGTGTGTGTCTGTGTGTGTGTATGTGAGGGGAGGGGACATCATGAACAGTCGAGAACAGAGTAGACTGATTCACAGCATTGACAAATTAAATTACTTTCCGGGTCCGATCTCGCTCCGCGGCTGCTTCGGCGGTGTTCTTTAGCCTCGCTGTTCCTGCTATTTGTCTCTCTCTAAGTCTTTTAACCCTCCACCACGACACGGCCTAAATAAGAAGAATTTGATCATACAGAACTCCCCATGCTGTTTATCTACCCTGAGGCAGTATGTGTTGTTGGGCTATTGAAACGGATTCCACGGACGTTAGAAAGAACCCACGAACGCTTATGAATATTTTGCGGGTAATTATTTAAGGTAGTACCCAACGCGAGTGCTCTGCTGTCAATAATATTTTAATTTTCTATTATGAAAAGATGAGACGAAGGTGATTTTGCCTGCGTTGAATCAAGTCCCATTGCTGTCACAAGGCTGGGTTTTGTGCCTTTTTCAAGTCGGTAGCTCTTTGATCTAGCCGCTCGGTCGGGGATTAAAGACTACAGTAGGCAAACATTTTTATTGCGGCGAGGATTATAAATTTTGTTTGCCTTGCCACTCCAGAAAAACTTTAAACTCGACCTTGTCTTATTAATTTTCCGTAAGGTGTTCTTTGAATTCCATTTACACGAGGGTTTTTTTTTAAAGGCTGCACTTCGTATTTCATCTCGTCGATTTGTAGGACGAGAGTTTGCCTTTATCCCGACCTCAGCACATTCCATTATACCACTTACTCACGTGAACATCACAGGCGAACTGCACACATAATCTTCCAAAATCGCTGTTCCGTTTCCCCCATCATCCATGTATTCATTTCAGGGAATCTGTACGAAAACGTAGCTAACCGATTTATCTTCTTACTTTTACACCTCGCGTGTTCTCTTGGGGTTTTCCTGTTTATCTTAATACATGTTCAGGTAACAGAAAGCTTGTTATTATTAACTGTTTCATGGTCATCATCTTTATCTCGTTCCATCTAAACAAAAAAATGTGTTTCTTGTTTGGAACAAGGGTATGTTTTTCACCATGAATAAAGCCTTTAACGTGTGGAAGAAAGTATATTTGAATGAATGTAAACCGTCATTAACTTGTTCATGGACACCGTCGGAAATTGTGTTCTCACGAAAATAATTTTGATCAACGTACACAATACATGTACACCTAATATGTTACATTGTCTACAGAGCAGCTTGTTTGTCCAAACATAAATTTATTGAAAACCGATTCGTTGTTTTGCTGCTGCAGCCTCGTTCATGGTTCTTTGATAAGTTTTCATGACACCAATGTCGCCTGTATCGTAGTACGAAACTGCCGCAGTCGGCTCCGCTCATCTGAGTTATATAATATACAATCTAATATAAACTCACAGATGTAGCGTTCGCCACTTGCAACCAGCTGCTTCCACAACGGCAATTTGATTAGCAGCGTTCAGGCTACATTATTTCTCAAATTGATTTTTTTTTTAAATCAAACGGCCGTAAGGATATAATTAATGCAAGAAAGAAATATTGCTTGATTGTTCCACACTAACAACCTCTTTGACCATTTCTTCACTATTTCCCAGGCTATGCATCAAAAGTACGTTCAGTCCTTGGGTTCATTTAGAGCTTGAATATAATACATGAACATTTATTTTAAAACATTTTCCTTTTCATATATATTCTAATCGAAAAATAGTTTTTGCCAACAATTTGTGAATTTTAGAATCTCATATTAAATTAGTGGATAGAGGAGGGACAAATAAATCGGGTTTTACCTCTACTTGTGGCTTCCACAAACCATCCTAGAATGCAATGTTAAGAACCAGGCGCTCGAGATTAGCGAGTCCCCTAACAACTATCTGGGCAAGAATTTTAAAAAGAAGAAAAAGAGTGTACAGTCGACAGATCACAGCAATTACATTTGTATAACATCTTATGTACCTTATCCAATGACAGAGTTTCGTGGGTGCTATTCTATCATAAGAGAAATACGGTAGATGTCACTGAATTAACAAGAAAGTGGCTCTAGACTAAAAGATTTTGCCATGACTGAGATACAACTTACACAGTAAGTTGGCCCTAAGCATTCCCTTTATTCAACGTAGTCCATGTAAAAAGTCAAGCAAATGCATCCTTATTGAATATTGCATCTTTATTGAATATTGCATCCTTATTGAATATTGCATCTTTATTGAATATTACGTTGAGAGACTGAGACCAATCATTGACGAGTTCCACGAAGCTTGTTTCATCAGAGATTTTCGTCCAGGCAAGATATCGCTCCACTGGTCCTAACAGATGGAGGTACAATTAGGTAAGATCATCTTTGTGATCAGAAGAGTTCTTGGAAGTCACAAGCAGGCCTAGATCGCGATGTGCATTTTGGCCACATCGTTCCAACAATACCGTGCAAACATCGATGAGTTGTGCCTTGTGGTTATCTGTCAACTGTTTTGGAACCCGCCGATCTGACATGTTTGGCAGATGATATTCAGAGACGTCTCAAGCGAGCACCCAGGAACTATTCGGGGACGCACTCCCGCACACAATGCACTGCTTTGGGGGGTCAAACTACGTATAGTTTGCTACAGATCACACACTTATAGCCACTAAAACTGTCGCAAATCAATTATTTTCTAGAAAATGTCAAACCTACCGACAAAATATCAAATTGTGAGTTAAAACAGGGGAGGGGGGCATGCCCCCCTGTAACTCCCCACATTTTTTTACTTGGCCTAAAGGCACAAAGCATTTTGATTGGTCTATCTCCGTCAGAGCCGTCTCCGGATAGATATTGCGGACACGTTTCAGTATCCCTGCTCATTAAAGACAATTCTGTGAACTGTTAACTTAGAAAGATCCAAGATATCAGCAATGTTACGAATTTTGAGCCTCTTGTCATCACGACTGGGTTTTTTAATGCGTTCAGCCTTTTTCTGTGTTGGCAGACAAATTAAGACCTCTAATTTGCTAATCATATAGATTTGTACGCCCATCGTTTTTTTAAAATTGCACTAACGGTAGACCTTTGACTTGCTTTAAACATTCCAACATAAACACTTTCAAGTTCTTCCTGTATGTCAATGGGATTTTGCCCCGTTTGCTTGAAAGAAAAAACAAAACAATTGTGGCTCTAATATTTTCTTTTGACCAAATTCTGTTGAGTGGTTGTCATTTTTGTAGCGGTGTAACATGTTGCATTTATTTTGTTCATTATAAGGGTGCATCCAAAAATAGAAAACTCCATGAACAACTATAAAGTTTTATAGAATTGAAACATATCAGATAGTTGTTGTTGGTGGTGGTTTTTTTAATTACCACCATTTTCGTGTTATTTCTGGGACAGCCCCCGTGGTATGTCTTGCTCAAGAGAAATGGGTGTTTCCCCCTCCAGTTTACAATAAAGGGGGTGGAGGGCTTTATG
>NW_004798070.1:76683-77913 GCF_000002075.1 Aplysia californica | reverse complement strand
AGAAAAAAATCTATGAGGTCAGGCTGGGGATGGCAGGGTGTAAGAGGGGTTTTTTTCTTTTTAAAAAAAAGTGAAGTGGTACAACTAGCAACACACTTAAAGATTCTAATTATTCCCCTGGCTCACCCCTCTATTAATGACCGTCAACTATTAAGAGGCTTGCCAAGGGAGCGAGAAGCATCCGTGAAGTCTCTCTTCTTCGTGGCCCTGCTAGATCAACGCCGGCTCTAAAAGGTTGACACAGTCTGTTTGCTCTGGCTTCTCGTGTCAGCTCACAAAGAACACTTCTACTCTTTCTGAACCCTTAATTAGCGCGTCCCCTCCGTCACTCGAATTCTCCTGGGCGAAGAGGGGTGGGGAAAAAAGGAAGAACTAAAGTAAGGTTAGAAGATAGAATCGCAGTTAAAGGTCCATCCTTCTGAGAAACTTTTTTCTAACTTGATCACACTGAGTAACAGTTGCAGAACATGCTTGTTTTGGAGAAATACAGAAGCATATTATAGGAGAATAATGAGATGGAATGATGAATGAATGAATGAATGAATGAATGAATGAATGAATGAATGAATGAATGAATGAATGAATGAGTAGAAAAAAATGAAAACAATGAAGATAGGGAAGAGCAAAACAAAGTATAGGAAAATGAATGACTGAATAAAATGGCAGAAAACGAGGTGATACCCAAGCTTTTACCATGTTTTTATACAATCTTGAGTATCTTCCACTCCCCCTCCCCTCTCTCTCTCTCTCTCTCTCTCATAAGTTCTCACACAGCTTTACCCTGCTTCATTTGGAAAGACAAAAACATGTATCCGTGCTCAATCTCTTTTATGCATACCGCTGAGTTCACACAGGCAAACTCTGCTGGGAGCCAAGAACCCATTTCAAGCTGGATGAACAGTAGACAAAAGAGTCCTGTTGGTCGTGAAGCCAAATCTTTCGAATCTAACGCCGCACCCTTCAGAAACCAATAAAGTTACTGTTAATGCTTTTATCCAGCGGCGAAAGGAATGTCTACATGTGATTTCGTGTATTTCACAAGTTATTTGAGTGCAGTGTACTGAATGCTAATGTATTGTTCAGTATGTCCGTGTATATTTTTTGCGCGTTGGGGTTGGAAAAGAAGTGGGCGGGGTGCTCCTGCAGAAAAGTGTGATGTCATGACCACCCCACCCCCCAAACCAAAAAACCACAGAAAACAAAAGCACCCCTTAAAAATCCCGAAGCCTC
>NW_004798070.1:70001-74531 GCF_000002075.1 Aplysia californica | reverse complement strand
ATGATGATGATGATGATGATGATGATGATGATGATGATGATGATGATGATGATCATGCATCATCATCATCATCAATTTCAAGGTTGTCCAAAATAGTTTGTTGTTGTTGTTGTTGTTGATGATGATGGTGTATAACATTTATTTTAAGATCGCCCTAAATATTTTGCCTTGATTTTTTTTTCACACTAGATATGTGCTTTGAGAGGTGGTAACAAACAGACAATTTGAGCTTTTGAAACCAGTAAATTGAATTTTTGGGATTCAAACGATTTACTTTTATAGGGTTTTACGTCCTATGTCCATAGTCTTCTTCCTATATTTTGCCTCTGTTGTCCAGTTTCTTATCAATTATTATTAACGCAAAGCATAATCAGTATACAGTAAATCGCCCCCTCCCAAAAAAAAAAGTCATCGAAGACTATTAGAGGTCAAGAACCACCTCTTCAGAACCACTGATCTCCATATGAACTCGACCACATGAGGACAAAATACAACTACTAGAGGGCAAGGGGACATAACGGCACGAACAAAAAAAAAAAAGAAAGTTCCACTGTAACGAATGCACAAGAGAGCAAAAAGGTGAAGAGGGAGATAAAGGGGAGAGGGGGGTCAATGGATAAAAACAAGAAATGAGGATACCACTTTAAGCTACACTTTTAGCCAATTAAAATTAACTGCTTACTTTGCATTGCTGAAATGGTTGACATTTACCTTGGGGCTTTAATTAGTACATAAACGTCCCCTATGGAAAAGGGACGCAAGAGCCCCGTATTTCGGAAATAATGAGTCCTTCTGTGTTGCTACTAGCTCTAAGTTCGGTAAGTGGGCAAGCACGAGACGCTTGAGCTTTCAAATTGGGCGGTTCAGTTTGAATTTCTGAAACATCTGGACTCAGTATCCAAATATTTCTTTGGAAGCAGGGCTTGAGCGCAATGTGAAGTGAGGCTCTCTAGACCATTTGTGTTGCGTTCGGAGTTTGTCTTGCACCTGACGAGAGTAAAAGATGGATTCGCGGATATGTGTGTTTACCTGTCAAGACAAATCATCAGATACGGGAGGTTCCTCGACCCACGGGAGCTTTCTGTATGCACCTATGGTTTCTTCTTCTTTCATCTCAACAAGTACGCGATTGGATTGGCCAGCCAAGTGATGTAATTCGTTTCGTGGCTTACTCTGACGTACTTTTTTTAATTCCCTGAAGCATTCATTGACCAATTTTTAAACCTGGTGTTAGTTGTATTTCGGATTTTGCCAAGGAGGTTTATAAATGAAATTTATTCTGAGGTCCTTAGTTTTTGCACAGCTTGCCACGCCCCCCCCCCCCCCCCCTTTTTTTCTCATCACATACATCTGTTGTGAGTCTTTTGTTTTGATGTCATTTTTGACAACACAATTACTCTTTTTAAAACACCTCTGTTTATTTTAACAGTAACTACTCGAGTGTAAGTTAAGGTGCCGTACAGTAATCAGGATTTTGACATTTTCTGTTTAGTCGGGAGTAAAATATAGCACATTGACACAATAGTGTTACCGGCTTCAGTGCAGTAACGATTAGGGTGTTCGCTGAACCTTGCATAAGACATGGATTCCTTTGCCGAGTTGGAAAACCTATTTCTTCGAGTACATGAGGAACATTTACAAATCAAAGATTTAGCAGGGAAACTCGAAACGAACTATGACATTAAAGAACTGCAAATCGATGCGGTTCGCTTTGATCTACAACAAGTTTTACAGCGCCTTCACGATGGAGCTTCCTCACAATGTACATGACGTACAACCTGTCTGTGTATGGTCTGCTCGTGTTGGGTGCTGCAGGCCGTCCATCTTAAAAATAAAACGGATTTTTGGAAATAGAATCTTACAGACTTCACCAATTTATCCCAAACATTGACGCTGAGTATGGAAGTAGAAATTGGACGTAAAAAAAAAATTGAGTTTCACAACTTGTCAAGCTTTTCGAAGGAAATTCTTAGAATATCATGATAAAGACTCCGAATAACCTAATGATATTGACAGAGCAGATAGTGCATTTGGCTTCCTACCTCATGGTCTGAGTAACTCAAAACGTCCAAAAATGCTAGACGAAATTTCGTAATTCTAAGGTAGAGAATTGGTGTTTTTCATCTAACGTTTCAAAATCTCAAAGT
The DNA here is from genome assembly GCF_000002075.1 of Aplysia californica. Taxonomy (NCBI): domain Eukaryota; kingdom Metazoa; phylum Mollusca; class Gastropoda; order Aplysiida; family Aplysiidae; genus Aplysia; species Aplysia californica. The sequence continues at coordinate 72,384 of NW_004798070.1, read as the reverse complement.
CCATTTCACAGGGAATCAAAAAGTACTCACAGAAAACCTTTTTTTTTTCAACGGACAGCCTATACACCATACACTGGCGTGGGTGATGTAGCAGATAGGCGTTTCGCCCTCGCATGGAGGAGATGTGAGTTCGATTCCCATGTTGGTAGAATTTTTATCAACTTCGTGTACTTCCGTTGTTTTTTCTTCTAGGAACAGGGGAGGTTCATTAACTGAGCGAAACCGACGGAGCCGGCCACTTTTTGTCGGCTGGCCAGTGAACAAGTTATTGAAAATAATTTTCATCCAGTTTCAAGTAAATCCAAACTTATATTTATCAAAATTCAAGAAGCATTTGGCCGGTGTAAAAAGACACCCAGAAAGACGACAGCAATCACTGCTATGTTGTCCTACTACAGAAATTCGTTCCTATTTTTATGTATCTCTGTTTATTAACACTGGCTCGCAAGTTTCTTATCAACGCCTCCTGTCACAATGCGCTCTTTGTGAGAACATTTTGCCCCTTGTTGTCAATTTGATTTCTCTGTTGGTTATAAAAATAATAATGGACAAGACTGTCTGGAGCAGTTCATAGGGGCCTATAATTTCACCTGTATTTTTCATAATTAAACCTGCCTCTATTTACTGTCAATACAAGTGCTGTCAGCGTGGCTCTAATCTTTATTGCCTATTACATTTTGAGCCACCCATGGTTCTGTTTGATGTCCTATTCGTCGCTTACTTCTTACCTGGCCCAGACTCCGGACCGCCTGTACGAAGGATTGTCCAATCATGTTTTAACTGCGTTTAACTTTTATAGAGAGATTTTACGTTGTGCCCTTGGGAAAGGCACTTTAGATCTATGTGAATTTTTCTCACTTCGCTCGGGTGGGAATGGATACCTGGTTTCAGACAGCGAAAGATCTTGTCAGTTTGTTAGTGTTTGAGCACATGTAATCGGCAGCTTGCCTTGTATGTTTCCTGGGGAGCCAAGATTATTTCTGAATGTTCTAGAGTCTGCTGAGGCAATGATTGTAAAGCACACTGCACAGAGCATGCTGTTGAGCGTATGCACTATACAGTGGCGTCCAAAATAATCATGAAAATGTAATCATCCAATCATCTTGCGCTACCCACTCATGCAGCATACCAATTGAAAGCTCAATAAATTTTGCACCATCTGACACATTAATCATCCATTTGTGTTAAGAGACATCCAAGATATGGTCACGCAAAACTGACCTTAAGAATCGGGCTTGGCAAAATTGTACGAAATCAAAGAAACGTAAAAGTGTGTTCGCGCGTATTTTGAGGTGCATCAACATTAGGGGAATGGACATGCATAATTATAAAATGAAAAGAGAATATTATTGTGTCTGCAATGAACAGCATCTTCACATAATATTTTCAAACAGATTGAAAAAACAGAGCAGTTGCAAATGCCACGCAAAACCTGCTGCTCAGACTTATCAGTACATGTGTTCATTAGAATGATTTTGTTTTTGTTTTGGAATTATTGGCCCATTCGGGTTCAAGTAGAGCACAAAACCTTTTTTTTTTTTAATTGCGCATGGACTGTGTCAGATTTTGGATAGATATATTTGTCAATGAGGAACAAAGGCCCCTAAACTGAAATAGTTTGGATGGTCTGGGGTGAAATGGACAAAACCACCCTCGTCTGAATCACCGGATGGCTTGATTTGGTCAAAGATAGTACAAGACAAGATGGGCCACTTCTCTCTTTGAGCCAATTAAAAAAGTGTCCTCAAAATTTGGTGGCGCCCTCTTCACAAAAGCGCACTCTTTGCGAACAGAGTTACCCTACTTGAGTTTTTAAAAATCAAAGTGAAACTAGCAAGTTTTGGGATAAATTTCGGAAGAACGCTTTTTAAAAATGATTACGCTGACAAAAAAACCTCTTCCGGAGGAAAAGGAGATGGTTTTCTTCGTTTAATTTGACTTTAGAATGAAGGGCAAGAGGTCATTGAAATAAAAAAAACCTAAAACTCCGCACTGAACATACCCAAACTGCTGATGAACAGCAGTCGATCTGCGCACGCAAGGAGGTGCTATTCCTATTCTTCTTCTGGAAAAACGAAAGAGAGCTTCAAAACAGACTGCAGCGCCATCTGAAGCAAAGAGCATACTTCCTGCGGACACTTTTTAGGCTGAGTGGCCCATCTTGTTATTTACTATCTTTGATTTGGTTTAGTGGAGAACATTGTACATGTGCTGGAACGTCATAATGCCTTACCCTTATTTTCGTCATGGTGTCATTTAAGTACATGTAGACATCCCCATGTATAGCAAAGCACTTTCTCACGGGCCCATGCCACGAGACACTTTTTGGAAATCAAATTAAATCAAAGTTGGATTGGTCACCAGTAAATAGCTCCGATATGAA
>NW_004798070.1:32501-67501 GCF_000002075.1 Aplysia californica | reverse complement strand
AGCAAATTAAAGCCTCGTGTATTTTACATTTAATACATATGTGCTAAAACGAAACTGCAGTTGATTGAGGACGTTGTTTGTTTGTGTGTTTGTTTGTTTGTTTGTCTCAGTAAGGAGAAGCAAATCGACACAAGAATGGTCTTTAGGGCTGAGAAAAAGTAAGACAGATAGAAAGAAACAACAGGGGCTCTCGCGGCTAAGAGATTAAAGGTGTTCGAGTCCAGGTAGTGACCGAAACATTTTCTTCTCTAAAATTGTCTCCTTTCACCTCCTTTCCTGCTCTCTGGATCCCTCTAAAGATCCCTTGGTGGTCTATAATCGATAAGAGTAGGCTTCGGCCGCCACCTGGGCAAAATTTAAAATTTCCTACCAACTGAAAAAGTTAAACGTGTCCCGCTTTCTCATATGACCGTATGCAGTTGCGAGCACCGTAAAACACTTACCAAAAAAAAAAAAAAGAAGAAGAAAAAGAAACAAACAACAAAGGGAAAGTAGGACCTACAACTACACTACCAGTGGCGCCCTCCAACTCCAACCACCCACTAGGACAAGGACGTCGAAAAGCGACAAAAGAAAATTTGAGCGAATAAATAAAAATAAAAATGGAACGAGCGAATGCATGTAGGCCTGTCTGTTTTTAGTGCAGCAAGCTCACTAACCGCGAAATAACGTTGTTACTCTCTGACTTTGTTGACTTTATTATAATTGAAAGTATTATAATACGGTAATACATGTAATAATAACAATAGAGGTCAACTCTATACCAAGGGAAATAATCGTCCATCTGAAGCAAGCAGATTGAGTCATCATTGACTACTTCCCCTTACTCTGACAACGTGCCGCATCGTTATACTCTATGTCCATCATCTTTAAAATAAATTAAAATGCTCATGTTATGGCTTGCCCAACTTTCCCCAGACTCTTTGACTTCGATTCAAGGAAGCTGAGGCAAAGAGACCAGACCACTTCGTCGGTTGTTACTTGACCTAGTGGTTAGGCTCTCGGACTCGCAACCGTAAGGTCGTGGGTTCGAATCCCGTCAGGGGCTCGACGTTGTGTCCTTGGGAAAGGCACTTTGCACAAATTTTCCTCACTTCACCCAGGTGAAAATGGGTACCCGGCTATAGACAGTGAAAGATCTTGTCAGTTTGATAGTGTTTGAGCGCGTGAAATCCGCAGCTTGTACTGTATGCTTCCGCGAAAGCCAAGAATGTTTCTGAGTGTTCTCAGAGGGTCTGCTGGGGGAATAATAGTTGTAAAGCGCATAGAGCAAGCTCATGAGCATGGATATGCGCTATATAAATGCAATTATTATTTATTATTAATTAATTCAACTGAACCTTTTTGGAACTAGATCTAGTGCACTGAATTCCCACTGTCAACTGTCACAGTTCTATAGACCTCGCAAAACCAATTGAATTTGCCGTCACAATACCGCGAGAGGTGCACCACACGTTACCCACTCGACTAAGGAAGCCTGAGGGTTATCTTTATAAATTTAAAAGATGGTTTGGAAAAGGGAGATGATTCATTACAATACAATACGGTCCTTTCTTCATCCATGGCAGAGTCCTTTCCCTTGAAATTAGACAATCGCATTTTGCACATTATTTCTATCTCATTGTCTTTTCATCCCTGATGTTATACTGATACATGTAGACCTACATTTTATATCTGTGAGGCGGGTTCAAGAAGTCATTGGTCTAAACATGAAGGAATAAAGATAGAGCTTTGTAACTTGGCACACATACTTTCATTTCTCTACTCTACATAGTCACCATGCAGAGTAACACATTTCTGCCCCCTCTCTTTGACCTTCAAAGGTCCTTGAGAAAAAAAATGAGCTGTCCCCGTGGTTTTATGCACCCCGCATAATTTAGCCAAATTTTATCATTTTTTGCATAATTTGTGATTATTTACCTTTATCATTCTTTGTTAAAATTAACAGAATCGCACAATTTCACATTTTTGGGATCAATTTGGTAATTTCAGATTTTTTATTTTTTTTGGCATTAAACCGCGGGAACAGAATAGGCCCCTAACCAGTCTTCCACAGCATCAATGGCGTCCTCGTTGTCAATGGAAACGACGTCCTTTCAGTGATAGGAATCAATTTCAGCACTACCTCATTCATTCACATTTCTGCAGCCTCGAGTTGATTATTTTCACAATCTTCAATAATTTTCCTGCATTCACAGCTGTACAGAAGGGTTGACAACACTTAGCCTTTTCAAAATGTTTATTTTTGTTGTCATTAAGTATGATTAAGACGTTTTCTTTTCTTAATATTGGGTTTATATTATTCAAACTATCTTTAGCTGTTGCAGTTCATTTTTTTCTGCAATACCATTAGCATCAGAGATAGAAATATCCTGAATACAAGATTTTAACTTTGAACTTGTTACATCTTCATGCCTTTGCTATAAACGATGACAAGAAATAAGATTCACTACTTTTTTTAAAGAGATATTCCCATCCATGCTGTTTTCTTTAATTTTTAAAAGTTTTAGTAGAGTTTTTTTTATGCTCACAACAGCGTTAGGTCAAATGAGCGCCAGAAGATTAGAGGCGTTACAAGGGAGTAACAAACAAAAAAGAAGGAAGGGAGATAAAGACGATATGTAGATGTTTGATAGGAAAGAAGGAGCAAACCACACCAGAGCACCCGCCACCCACCCACTTTCTTAATTTAAAAATAGCATTCACTTTCAGTCACAAAAGTACCAACAAGCAATAGTTAAGCAGTGTCAACTTTTGACATGTATAGCTTTATTTGTCTCATGGACATAATTAGTTCTGAAACCTCAGAACAAGGGAACTCCAAAACCTCTCACATAAAGATGAACAAACAAAGAGCACAGCTCTCATAATGTAGGAGAAATTGTACTGGAACATTTCTTTTTCTTTCTTTTATAGTAGAGGGTTTTACGGCGCTCACAACTGCATAAGGTCATATGAGCGCCAAGAGGTGGGTGTCAACAGAGAAATCTTTACAGGGAATCAAATTTACTCTGCTCACCTCTCTAGCTTCAACAGCACAAGGTCTGCTTTGACTATCAAGGCACCACGGAAATAGCAGGTCACAAGAGAGTGACAAACATACAAAAGAAGTAGAGGAAAATGACAACAGTTATAGTAAAGATTAGGAAAGAAAAAGCAGCAGTTCCCTGTCGTGGATCAGGCATAGTTATGAGCGCAACATGAATCAGCCCATTTACAATTCTAATGTGCTTTGCTTGAACGAGAAAAGTCCCCCCTTTGGGAATGGCCTAAAGACGCTACAGTCAGTGGCACTGTCTTGGGGGGGGGGAACATTTCTGGAAGCATGCCCAGTAATATTAGGAATCACAATATGCCAAAATTCAAACAATATTGCAAGAGAAATGAGAATGACGAGAATGAAAAAATTCCATTAAAGGATAAACAATTAGTATAAATATAATTAGATCTATCTTTCTCATAACTGCTCTGATATACACTCTCCCAAAGCACAACAGCCAAAAAGCAACCACTCGCTGGACTTGGAGTCAAACTGGAGACAACATGAGAGAGGCCAGACAAAAGTCATTTTGGATGATATATAGTAGACTTAAACTTAGCATCTTGAGTATACAGCCTCACACATGCATAGCCAACACACACATAGCAAACAGATTTTCAGATCCTGAATGTATTATATATAGATTATTTGACCACTTTGTAGCCTTATGATGTATCTGGCACCGTACCCAGTATGTCACGAAAATGCATGATTTTAAGCTTTGAGCCATTCCATGGACATCACAGAAACAGGCAAAATTTGTCGCTCCTGGTTGCATATAAATATAACGTTACATGTACATCACACTAATCATCTGACTCTTATTCTTATGCACAGAGATTTAGCCACAAGCATTGCATGGGTTCGAATTCAGGAGTGAAAAAGGCTCAAATTGGTACAGTAGTCTCCGCCTAAATGCACGCCATACAAAACGTCAAACGGCCCGAGAGTATCAAATTCCTTATGGGACACTCATGGACAAAATATCAGAGCGCCGCCCGATATATGTACAGGGTTACTCTGTATTGAGAGCTGGTGAGGAAAAAGAAATTGTTGACAGGCTTATGCTGATGTCGGCAAGGGGTTTTGGTCGGACAAAGGCAGATTTACTTCAAAAATTAAAACAGTATCTAGACCAAAAGGGGAAAGAAACACGATTAAAAAACAAGCCATCCAAGACATGGTTCAAACTTTTTAAACTTCGGAACAAACAGATTGTGTTCAGAAAACTGCAAAACTGGGAAAACCTCGAGCATTCATCACTACAGAAGGTCTGAAGAAATAGTCAGATTCCATGACAAAGTGTGTGCAGGACATAGATAAGACACAGACTCTGTTTTTTTAACCCGAGCGTATCTTTAATGCTGATGAAAGCAGGTTGCATTGGATGCTCAATCAGGGAGGGTTGTCTTTCCAAGGGGCCAGAAATGTATATCACTACAGGTATGCAATGATACCTACACAATAATCACTGTGCTGGTTAGCACAAATGCAGCAGGGACATTTACTGAACCCATGTTGATCTTTCCTGGTAAAGTGTTTAGAGGATTTCACCAGCAAGATGTCTTTCCCGAGTCTGCAATTGCAAAATCCCCAATTGGTTGGATAAATTGTGATTTATTTTCGGCATGGTAAGAACAGTTTCATTTCACAAACGCAGCATCTTAAGAAGCCTGTTCTACAGTACGTAGGTAGACGGACACTCATCCCATCAGTCACTGCTGTTGGCACAGCTGTGCCAAGACAATGAAGTGATTTTGTACGCCCTTCCCCCACATGCATCCCATGTTGTGCAACCTTTAGATGTGGGGTTTTTCTCAAGCATCAAGGCAAAATGGAAGGAGAAGGAAGCAGTAAAGCCTTAACGATGTTGTCACTAAGAGATCATTTGCTTAAATTTTCAAAGTATTGTACGATGAGTGCAAGTCAAACAAATCATTGGTGCAAAATGCATTCAGAAAGTCAGGTCTGCACCCTCTTGACTTTCACATTATCGATCAGTCAAGACAGACCCTGTTAGACTCTCTGTAGTGTGAAGAAACTGCCCTGACACATACAGATCTATATCTACCTCTTGATGGTACAACCACAAAAACTGTCGTCTGTGAACAAGCCTCACAAGAAGAAACAGACAAAAACAGTCAAACTAATACTGATGAAACAGTGGAAGGAAGTGACACGTTATCTCCTCATTGCCACTATTCTATTCAATTTGTCATCACTGACAAATCCGGGAACACCAACCTTAAAGATACAATCATAAAGTCTGTGCTCTAATGTTCCCTCATTTACACACTCGATTGTTGAATGCAAAACCACTTCCATTTATCATTTTTATTTTAGCATCAGCTTCTTGCACCGCTGCCTTATCCCGCTGCAGTAGACTTTATTGTGTCAAACACCTCTCCTCAATTCTGAAGCCTGCAACGCTCCTACTTTGACTTTGAATGAACTTTGATTACCCTAACAACCGCCGGCCGATCCCTTACTCAGGCCGTACTCACACGATGCGAACTCAAACAGGTCCACTGACCGGTCACAATGACGGGCCCGACAACCTAGATATCAGAGGACGCTTGTTTTCTTTTTCTTCCTTCTTTTGTCATTATAGTGACAGCAGTGAGAATATAGATTTAATTTGCATGGCGACATTGTGTTTTTTAAGCAAAAACTGCATGTCACAAATTTTTATTAACTGTAAATCTAATGTTAACAAACTATCATCGGACAATTCTGAGCGGTAACGAAAGCGAAAGTAGATTTTGATTTTCCCGTTGGAGTCTCAGTATTACACCTACACTTCCGCTTATTCTCGTGAAACGTACTCTCGGACTGGGGAAAGCTGAACGTAATATCACAAACGCGACAGCTAAAATATGAACTCAGTAGTAGTAGCCTTTTCAGATTTGGTTTCGAAGACTGTGCATTTTCTCGGGTCTCCGCGATTATTTTTTTTACAGATTCCCGAAGTCCCCCTGTGCAGAATCCTCATTTGGTACTGACCAATTCTCTAGACTAAGACAGATTTTAAATTTTTTAATGTTTTGCTTCAAAATCAATTTTCTTTGTACATTCACAATTCTGTTTTCTAGATAAATGAATTAAATGCACAGATTTTCCAGCCGCAGCAAAAACCCGAAGATAGACAGAAAGAAAGAATGAATGAAAGGAAGGAGGAAGATTATCTATCGTGAGTAGACAGATTTTAGCCGAGATGCACATGAAAAACTATTGCCGACCGAACGGCACAGATAGACAATGGTCGAGTGTACAAAATGCGCAATCTGGCAGTTTCTAATACATGTACAACTTTTTGCCGAGAGTTGCTATAAATATCTGACACGCTACGGAGGCAAGTGCTGATATCTCTCTCTCTCTCTCTCTAACGCATGGAGTTGATATGTCAGATGATACGGCAAGTACGGAACTTTCTAAATATACAGATTTCCGTAAAAACAAAGAAGAATGGAAGCACTGCAGAATGTTTTTTCTTTTTTTCTTCTTTCGGCACCCATCACAAATCCGGTAGCAGGCCCAAAATCGGTATCTACCGGTAGATTTAGGCAGCCCTGAGTCAAGTAATCAGCTCCGCTCGTAGAACTTATAGCATACTTGTTCAATGAATCACAAAAGAAAAGTCTCTGATGTCAACCATGTATTTACCGAGTTGCTATAGATGACAGGCTGTTGGGAGTGGTAGCTTGGATAAAAGCCAAGTGGCTGAGTACTTTTCCCTGTGACTAGATCTAACACCAACATGTTAACAGTTCCCTCTTATCTGTTCTGACATTTTTTTTTTTGGTGCATATCAGTACAATGGGTCGTCTGGCGGACAACCACTTGTACATACAGAACTTAAACATCAAAAGACTATAAAAAGGGGGAAAAAAATTACTTTTTGACTTAGTTTTCCAAGTTTTTCAAAATCATGAGTAAGATGGGGGGCTGCAAGGTATGAGTAAAGTGATTCGGCACTTATATGACCTTATTGTGTTGCAAGTGCCGTAAAACTCTTACTTACTAAACTGAGTAAAGTAAAACAACAACAAAACGATTAAATACCCGGGATCCAAAATATGCCACAAGTGAACTTGACCTAGACTTCAAGTCCATGAACAGAGACATGAGACAGCTGTCCTGGCAAACGGGCTTAATTGAAAATTAGTGCCGAGATAGTAAGAACGCACACCCCTGGCATTGAAACGGTTTAAACACACATTGCGAAATTCCTACATAATGAAAAAGTAGTTACAACAGTCGCACTTTGGCCACATTGCCTGAACCCGGAAATATTTTTGTTATCTACGAATTTTGCAATGTACTTGTTTTAATAAAAAAGAATATACAGTCAACTACAGATGAGTTGATGTTGTCAGAGAATGAAAAAACAAAAAACAACAAATTCATCAGAAGTTCAACTTAACATGTACCACAAAACCAAGGGACATGACAAAATATTTTTCCCAAGCTCATAATTTTAATCTAAGTGGGCTTTTTGTGGTAAAAATGGCGGCGACAGAAAAGGTTAAGCTGCTCACACATGTGTAGTTGCAAATTAAATACTAGCAATATGTACTGACGTGTACCTCTGCGAAAAAAATCACTATCTCACTCTCACTGCAGTTGATTACGTTGTTTTCCTGAGTATGGTAAAACTATCACTTTATCTGTCATATTCTTTTTTTCTTGCAATGTACAATGTTCATCATAAACAAACTTTACATCACTAAAATCCCTTGAAAAGTAAATCTTATTAGCGAAAAGAACGTTTTACACAGGCACATTTAGACACATAGCTTTTACAAAGTAAAAAATCTAACTTGGACTCCAGACTTCAGACAGTAAAAGTTACATTAAGTTACAGTTAAAACAAATGTTATCCCGAGGATTTACTATATTACTTATTTTCTTGCGGTGCACCACACCCTTTGGACTTGAGGGGAGGGGAACCAATAACGCTTTGTGCTTGCAAGACTGCATCATGGTGTCAAATACATCATGTTCACTCGCTCTTGCGCTCATCTCACTATTTCATTGAGGTTTTATGTAGGCCTATCATTGTGTGTTGATCGGCTCTACGTGTTTTTGCTTGTACGTTAAGTATCGCTTGTGTCAAGACTGCAGTGAACATTTGACGATACAAGTAAAAAAAATCATTACAACCTTTGCATACTTGCAGTCGGGGGTAAAAAAGCACTTTGACTCGAGCATATTTACGCTTACTGAAGTTGAACTCAACTTGACCATTTGCAAAGGTAAACAAAAAGAGGTTCTGGGATCGAGGAAAAAAGACCAGCTTAACCGAAGGATCAACTCAGGAGTGAGTTTAACACAAGTGGTGTCGCCTGCGTATGTAAGAAAAAATTCAGAACCTGAAAATCTGTCCACTATGTGTGCGTGTTTTGCTATTGATGAGTGTTCGCTATGTGCTTACAAGACTGTATCAATGTAACTGAAGACAGACGGATGAAGAGACAAGTGACTGTCATCAAGGGGACACTACACCCTGTCTTACTAGTCTTCTGTCAAGGTTCAACACTGTAGGCCTACTAGAGGTACCTCATTTGGAAGTAGAGCACTAGGTCCTATGACAAAGAACTTGGCTGAGGAAAAATAAACCATAAAAACCAAGGAAATCTGTGGACCTTTTTGAGAGTAGAATCTCCAAATTCAGATGTATGCTGTCGAATTCGAGATCAGTGGTACCACAGTGGGCACGTCAACCCTACAACATGGGATGAGTGAGGGTGACAAATTTAAAGGAGATAAACGTGAGAATAATTCAAAAATCCCACAAGTCATCATCTGCTACCAGTTCTGCACAGCTGTTGTATGACAGAATATCTTCCTTGAGCCGACGCAGTTTTCTCAAAGGTTCACGGAAAGCTCGCCCATTCTCGGCATATTTCACCACAGTCAACAGTTTTGTGCACAGATACTGCACCCAGAGAATATTGGTACGTGGGATGAACTTTTGCCAATCATTCCTGAAATGAAAGAAAAAATTCCCTATCAGATTGTACATCTGCAAAATGTGTGGTATTGTAGTAATCTCAGGCGTTCGTCAAAATAATGAAATTGCAGAAACTGACAATTTTTCCCCACGTTGCACAGTAAATTTTTTTGCAGGGGAGGGTTGTCAGCCCCTTTTATGTTCGCTTAAAAACACCTAATTTTACCGAAAAACATTGATCAAAGGCAAAAAGAAAAAAATGTAAATTTGCAGTATCCAAGGACGCTTAAGCTTTGGAAGTCACCAACTTTGGCAGCCATTTTCTCATTAATTCTATATTGATAATTTTTTTTCACCAAAAGCAAGACAAAGAAACAAGCTTTAAGATTATATCAATTACTTGATATACCCAAACATTGACATGCGCCAGATTCCATCATTTCGTGTCAAATCAAAGTCACAGTAATAAATCTAGGGAAATCCAAGGTGGCTATAGGGTAAAAAAAAAAAAAAGAAAAGCCTACCAACTGTAACCACAGAACTTGGGTAAAGTTACAAGTCAACAACTAAAACAGATACTGGTGAAGTTCTCCAAGAGAAAGTTAGAAATCTATTAAAATACAAAAAGTGAAAAGTAGGAGCAAACCATGCGAAAGTGGCCACCAATCATAGAACATCCTCAGTTCTCTTAGTAGAAAGGTAGGCTACCCTTCTCAGTAAAGTCAAAGTCATTTCAGATATATCATCTGAAAAACATTCAGAGGAGGATCATTCTAACTCCTGTTTTTACTGTGCCTTTTAAGATCTGCTCCAGCTTACCCATTCTCAGTTCTCATATTTCTGTAGACATCAAACTGTATGTCGCCCTCTCCATCAAACATTCCCTCATCAGTAGATATGTCACAAAATACAGCGCAGCCATCTGAAAACACAAAACAATAAGTTGTAGGGCTATACATCTATCTCTAAAAAGAATCTCATAGTAGCAGCATGGAACCTTTGGAACTTGGGTACTTTGCATCTTAGTGAGAAATAATTCAGAATCATATTAAAGTCGTTTAGAAAACATGAAACTTTTTTTTCCACTGCATCAGAGCTGACCACCAACCTGCATTATGTTTTTGTAATCAACAAAAAAACAAAAAACAGCCAGATTTCAAGGAGGGGAAAAAGCTACCATTTTGGCACAATATGGTTGATTTGACTCGAGACCTTGAAAAACAGACATATTTGATTTTGAAATGCTATAGTCAAATTTTAGTTGAGTCATATTGTGTCAAAATAGCAGCTTTTGTTTCATTCATGAAGGAAAATCTGACCAGCCCTGACTGAATTAACACATTACACCCAAACTCGCCTGTGAATTTCCCTACGCCCTCCATCCTAGCTCGCCCCCTCCTACCAGGCGTCTTTATAAACAAAGTCTCGCCTTGATGAGACTGGGGCTGAGATTTTGCTTTATATAGTTATTGCAAAATGTTTCTTCTTCCGTTTGATACCAAAATGAAATTTTTCAGGTTAGTACTAAGTAGTTTTAGTATTAGAGCTGATTCAAGTGCGATCACGTTTCCGACACTTTGAAGGTGTCTCCATTTGTTGAAAAGCAACTCAAGCAAATGACAAATCAGATGAATGAAATATTGATGAATACGTTGAAGCAAGAGTTTGGGGCAATTCAGATTAATCGGATGTAAAATTTAGATCTAGGGCCCGACCGCCGGGCTGAGAGTGAAAGTGACGGGTCGGACACCCCGTTTGAACTAAAGTCAGAACATTTCCAACACTTTACTTTGTACAAACAAAGTTTTATTTTTCTGAAACTACTTTCAATTCTCTTTCTAATCTATATTCTTTAAGGATTTTTGGAATGTGTTTATAATTCTTAAAACGTGTTTTTTAATGCTTTCACGAGAAGTGGGTTCATTCCTTTTGCTTAGAATTTGGGAATAGACTTCCCATCCAGACCGCTAGGGTATAATGTGTTAAGAGCGAATTCAACTGGATTTGTGCACTGGCTATTACTGATCACTGACAATATCGAATAGTTAAGGAGTGGCCGCTGGTCAGTAAGGTGAAGAACATCATCCCCTTTCATTTTCTTTTTCATTTGATTAGTGGGATGCTAAGAACAAAGAGACTTATTGTCAGCACAAGACTATTAACTCTTTAAGGACGTAGCAGACACATATGCCCATCAGCAGACAAATGGCAATGTTGCAATTTTAAACCATCATATACAAATGAAAAACGAGAATTTGCATATTTTAAAGTAGGCACATTGTGGCTGCCTTTTTAAATTTTTGATAACCAAAAAAACATTTGAAAAATCCGTATAGATAACGAGGTGATGCTTATAAATCTTCAATCATTATCGAATAATCAGAATGTGTGTCCGCAGTGAGTTAAACAGGGCCCAGTGTACCATACTACATAAATAACAGAAAGCAAAAGGAACCTCTGTAGCTCTTCTCTTCAAAGTAGACTCCCCCTCCCAACTCCTAAACTATCTGAAATCTAAACTAGAAAATAAAATGCAGCCAGATGAGAAGTTGACAACTTTAGCTTACATACAGAAAGTTCACATAAAGGAAAATAGCTGCAACAACGCTCAAGCTTCACTTGCAACCACAAGAGCAGTACCTTTCTTCAGCCGTGAAATAGTAAAGTCGATTATCGTAGCAAAAACGCCCTCAGATTTGAGTTGGTACTCCTGTCCCATCAGCTGGAAGGGGATGGTTTCCTCTTTGCACCGCCGCACCAGCACATTTCCAATGTGGAGATCTCTGTGCTCAAACTCCATGGCAACCTCTGCTACAGCCAGGGCAAAAATAACTTGTTGGAGCACACTCAAACCTTCTTTGTGATTTGAAAACTTGAAAAGAAAAAAAAAGAAAAAAAATAACATGTTCAGAGAAAAAGGACATCCAATATTTTTTGTTCCTTTCATGCTAACTGGTCTACCTCTCTCTTTTGCCCCTAGTACCAGAAACAATTCACGCTATTTCTTTTTTACTTGACTATGAGCTGATATATCATGAACAGTACAAAGAAATTGAACTTGTTCTTGTCTTTTGTGACTGGAATATGTCAAAACATACAGACTAGACTTCCAATACACATACTATGAATCGCAAGCTTCTCATACTCTTTTTATCTTTTTTTTTTAGTTTTCAATTTTAGCCAGAACTTTACAATAAATGCAGCACAAATAGGTCAAATGAAAAAAAAAAAGTGGTGAAATAGTATAGGTCAAATGCCGCATTCAATACTATTAGGTCATTTAAGAGGCGGGACCTCCGAGTTAAACATTCATCTCCAAAAGGACCGTGCCAAATGGGAAATTTGTGTAAAGTGCTTTCCAAAGGACACAATGTCGGACCAAGTTGAGGCCCGAACCTCCAATCTAATGATTACGGGTCTGGTCGCCTAACCACTAGGCCACCGATGCTAAATAGGTCATATAAGTGTCGAAGTTCAAGATGTTACTCGAGGGTAACATATGAAAAAAAGAAGGAAGAGAGAAAAGGACAATAGATGTTTGATAGGAACGAAGGAACATAACCACACAATACTACCAAACTCATATATTTATAACAGACCTTGAGGCCTTACAGACACAAACCTTATAATTTTCCAACGCGCATCCACCATCACCAAACTCAAAAATGATAAACATCTGGCTTGCATCAAAATTATCTGTAGAGTAGAAGTTTGCAAGGTGAATTCAGAAATGAGTTGATTGAAAGCAGAAACCTTTTTTTTCCCTTACAGATACGATCCATAACACTTTGCGGGTGTTTTTACACCCCATCGACACAATTTTGATCATTTAGGAAGTAAAGCTTACGACCTTGCCTATCAGGGCCAGCCTGGGCTGAGAGAAATACATCGCAGCAAAAAGACTGAGATACTCAATAAAAATTTTCTTCTCACGTGGGAAAGGAACTAAGATCTCCTGAATGTGACAGCAAAGCATCAAGCATCTAACCACCACACCACAGATGCCGGTGATCAATAATCATCCCCCTCGTTCCCTTCCCTTTTGTTCTCATAGCTTTGTATAAAAATCAGAAATGTGGACACAAACGAAAATTTCAGTCAAATTCTGCCGTTATAAATCATACTTTGATTTTTCAGGACCAGGACAGAGAAAGCACTGAGCACAATTCGTTGTCACAGCTTCTGATACAGCAGAAAAGAATGGCCGTTGCTGAATTTCTTGTCAACTACTCAACAAAAGGGTGGGTTTCAGAGCTGACAGCATAAATAAATCAGAAGAAAAAGCTGCAACACAGTGAGTCTGTACAACTCCCACACATTGAAAACTCCCACTGTGTTATTGATGAGACTTTCAAGAAGCTACACAGTCACTCCACTCCTGTAACTAATATTCTGTTACCACTAGTAACAAGATGTTAAATTTGTCTAACACAAATGCCCCCAAAATGTTCCAGCAGACTGAACAACAGAAACTGCAAGGACAAGAGTATATTGGCCACGTAACCAACAGGCCTACACTTAAAAACCTTCATTTTTTCTTCTGTGTCAAAGCACTGAATGCATAAACCCTGGCCTCATACACTGTACAAACAGCTCTGGCAATATTATGACTTATAATAATAATAACAAGTTACATTTATATTGCGCATATCCATGTTCTATGCACTCTACAAACATTACCCAAGCAAACCCTATACCACTCAGAATCCTGAGAAGCATACAGTGCAAGCTGCAGATTACGCGCTAACTAAACACCAAAAAAACAAAACTGACATGGTCTTTTGCTGTCTATGGGAGTACTCAGTCCAACGTGGGTAAGGTGAGGAAAATTCGTGTAAAGCGCCTTCCCATGGACACAACGTCGGGTTCCTGATGGGATTCGAACCCAGGACCTTAGGATAGTGAGTCCGAAAGCCTAACTAGGCCACCAACGCAACGCTTTCAAAGCAGTAATTAATATTATTACTGCACTTGAACTTCCCTTCTTTAACCCACAGGCCATGACTTCCCTAGCCCAAAGAAACACACCATCGTCATACAAGTACCTACCAGGCCTATCATTTTCCGAGCACTTGCGCTTGCTGTACGCATCCCACTCATCTAATAAGAGATCGGGAAATGCTCCTCTCGCACAAGAAATTCTGTGGGAAAACAGGAAGTTGCATTTTTATTTTCTATGAGTCAGCACAGTAATGTAGTCAAATTTCTTGTAGTACGATTTGGTTTAGTTTTAGTTTTGAAGCACTTGCAACACAAATAGGTCATATAAGTGCCAAAGATTGGGGGCGTTACTAGAGAGTAACACATAGCAGGAGAGATAAGGACAAAAGATGGAACAAATTACACCAGAGCACCCTCAAACTACCCACTTTCTTTATCGTGAGTCAGAAAATAATGGTCAATTTGTTCAAATAGATTCAGACAATACTAGTGATAACACTGAAAAGAAGACATAAATAAACACCATGGTGACAAACTACTTTGAATTGATGAGAAACATAATTAGAACAATGGTTAAAGAATCCCACTTGAAAAAAAAAATGATGAAGAAATCTTTACTGTAATATAATGAAGTCCGGGAAAACTTGGTCCTAGACCTTGTTTAACTGACAGCTCTGCCACCCAAATTATTCTGTGTTCCAAAGTTACTTACTGAAGTCTTAATCCCTGGAGGGGGGTTTCCCACTAAGCCGGAACCCTCTCGATACATATACGTTACTAAACTGGTCATTAAATCCAAACAAAAGATTCAATTTTGGTAGTTCTTCATCTAATTAAAAAGCTGATTGTAAAAAAAAAACCACCTGTTTTTGGCAACTGTTGAAAATAAATGTAACGTCGACATAACGGAATCAGGAACCCAAGCCACAGCCAGCAGCTCATCAGCACAGTATGTCTAAATTAGATTTCTAAGGCTATCTCGAGTGAAAAAAAACCTAGTAGAACAAAACATAGCAATGACGTGAAACAGGTTACTCTAAAAAGCAAGCAGAGTGCAAAAACAATGCGCAACTGACTGGACTACACAAACTACTTTAAAGTAATATCTGTGAGGAAAGCTGACAAAATGAGTTATTTCTCAGATTTTAGCCCTAGAGACACAGATATGGTTGAGTTTGTACAATTTATTACTGTGATGTGAAATGTCAAAGATCTACAAATCTGCCCCCAGTGTTGATTTTTGGCAGATACCTTCACTTATAGAATGCGAGAAGTAACTCATTTAATCAGCAGGCCTCAAATAAAAGCTTTGCCCCCCCCACCTCATCATCCCTTGGGGGCCCAGATGGCTGAATGACCAGTAAAGTCAGGGTCACAAAAAATGTCAACCAATGTTGGAGAAACAATACTTAGACAAGTGGTCATTAAAATGGCATTCTACAGTCCAAAGCAATTATAAATCACACTGATTGTATGCATGTGATTTTGTGAATCAAATCTCTGTAATGGACCAATTAAGTTGTTTATTTTCTTTATTATCGTATCAAGCAGTGCAGTCTGTACAGGAATAAAAGTGTTCATAGGAGATATGGAAGCAATAAATTTCAATTACTGATCTCTCAAAAGAGCACTATCCAACCAAGAATGTTACTTAAATCTTATATTTTGTATTATATTCACCTGTTAACCTGGCAGAAGTTTGAAGATTGATTTACGTCAGCAAATGCCAAATCACTGAGCTCTCTGTGAAAGAAATAATATATATAAATACAGTCAAACCTGCAAAAACATCTACCTTTCCAAAACAATCAACTGTACAAATGACCACCCCCTCCCCTTCCACACACACACTGTTCAAGAGGACCACCAGTCTAAGATGACCACTTTTATCCTCTACAATGGGTGGTCGTCTTGGAAAGGTTCAATAATTATACATGATGAATCCGTTTGAATTTCATGTTAAACAAATATGAAAAGCATAACACATTCAAATGGCCTACAGCACAAATTATCCAAGTCTGGATACATACTTTTTACAGTCAAAAGACCTGTTCACTGCACAACCCTAAATGACATCAGAGTTACCCTTCTCCCTCTGAGACCTAACATTGACAACACACTCTATGGAACATTACAGCAACTGCAGCAAACCTGCACTTATCACTACATGGCATAGGACAGAAGGGAGAGAGCAAAGCTGTTGCTGGATCGATAACAGCAACAACAACAACAGGAGAAAGAAGACTGATTTTCATAAAACAAGCTGCAAAACATTTTGATAATACGACTATTCAGCTGTTATTTATATTCATCCGATGGTTGGAATAAAAATACGGTGTAAAATATTTTTTCTTCCTTTTTAAGGCATTAAAGTACCTTACGGAAATTTGGAGTTGGACAGAATGTGCCAAATATATTGAGAGAAGAGCAAGATCTTAGAGCAAGGAACAAGTGACTTCGAACTTACACAAATGGTCTGTCAATAGTAGTTTTACTTGAACAACAAAATAGGAGTAACAGATGAATGTTACAAGAGTTGTCAAGGTATGAGGAAACAGTTGGCATTATGAAATTACTTACGTGGCAATAACCATTTCTGGAAGTATTTCTTCAAATTTTTTTTGTGGACAGTCATTCACAATGAGTTTTCCTTCAATAGGGATTATCTGCAATGCAAATATGATACGACAGTATGAAATATATGACAACTACCATGCTGTCTTCCACTGTTTAGAGGAACATGTGCTTAAAAAAAAGTTTTTTTAATTATCTGCCACCTTTCATCTCTCTACATTAGTAATAATAATCATCATTATCAAGTGCCGGATCTGCGGCAGACAACAGTGATCATGATTCTCCATTCATTTCTTTGCTTAGATGCTCTCAAAAAGCTATATTATCCTGAATTTTTTAATCAATACTGGAACAGTATAAAGCACTCAGGAAATAGTGAGACTTTTGGTCAGAACTAGACTAGTCAACACAAAAAAGATCACTGCACAGTTTGTCATGATAAAAACGAAAGACTTGGGAAGATCTAAATTAACAGATTGGGAAACTACACTATAATAATATTGTACACCACATATCCAGCCATCCTGCTTCAGACTTCTCTCTTTCACTTTGTCACCCTGAGACACCATCTACAAGTTGTAACAAGAATTTTACTCCACCATGCCGAAAGCTTTAGCAGACTATACACTTACTTTCAAAGCAACTGGATGACCTTTGGAATCTGAACGAAATACTTCACCAAAGACTCCTTCACCGATCTTCACACACTTGGACATCATCCTACATTATAGGGTGAAGAAAAAGATATATTTTAAAACCACTTCCGTCAGCACCAGATAGCCAAAAAAACATACCAAGAGCCACATAAACTAAAATGGTAAAAAAATAAATCCTCAAATAGTAATTATAGCAACAACAGCAATAATTATAATACACAGGAAAGGATAAAAGAAGCATGTAAAAAAGACATACAAAAAAACAATAATTGAAAGTACTGTTTCTCAATATAATGAATGTATATATACAAACACACTTGTGTTCATATTGATGCAATTGTGTTCAGAACTTTTTTTAAAAATCATACATATGCGCAAGCAGTGTGGGGGAGTGCAAGAAAATTGGTTGCAAGTCACTTAAAGACTTTTTGAGGTATCAACAAAAACCACAGCACAGCAAAAACAAGGGGAAAAATTATAACATGCGCATACACATTAACAAGTTACGGTGATCAATCAAAGAACATCATGAAAAAGTTCCCCAGAGGCATCACACTTAATTTCACATGAACAAATATCTAACAGGTAACATTCTATGGTTCTAATAGGAATATTTAATTGAAAAAATGGAATAGATAACTCTTCACTGTCTTGAATCAAAACTAACAACATTTTAGGTTCACAGTCGAACTTCCCTTAACGGAAACATTTAAAACGGGATCTCCATGCTCCCCCCTAGATAAAATCCTCTATAATTACCTCTATAAAACGGACACGTCTCCATTCATCTGGGTTTTTACATGTCTAAGATAGGAAATCCTTTGCCTACTCAGCCCTGAAGTGAAACAAAATTATAATCAAGTTTGGTTCCATCGGCTCTAGCCTTTATGCCATGCTGCCATGCAAGGAACGGCAGTAGGGTGCAACTTAATGAGTAGATCTTACCCCATCTGTGTGACTAAAGTGAGCCCTGAGCGGTGTAGATGATCAAGGTGGTGTAGGTGTGAAATATTATCATTGCTTGTGAAAGTGCTCGAGTGACACTACAGCACGGAAACTTTCATGGATAGCCAGAGGCTGGAGGTGTGAAATTAGTTTGACCAATGCCATCTGCGAAAAAAGTTCCTCGAACCATTGTTATATATGTACATGAGGGATGGCATTGATTGACTGTGCTTATTACACCGAAGGGAGGAAGCAAAGGAGATGTTCAATCATTTCTGTTTTTAATATGTAAAACAAACAAGTCCTATAAAATGCAAGCACTGGTGGCAACGGATAAAAGTAGGACTGACGCAGGCCATTATCAGAGAGGGTAGCACTTAAGAGGTGTGAAATTTTGATCACTGCTTGCTGACCAGTCAAAAGACCCTTGATCTCACCGGCTCGGCCTCTGAAACCTCCCTTCATCTCGCCCTAAATTTCCGTCTAAGATGAAAAATGACTAAAACAGATCTTTTTTCCATGACTCCCTTGCAATTCCGTCATACACAGGTTCGACCATATTGTATTTACTTTCAATCCCTTCGCCTTCGTGACCTAAATGACAAGTACTTTTCATCATTTTTTCTTGAGAGACAAATTAGGCAAGATGCTGCTGTGATGAACGGCGCTCGCATTGCCTTACTTACGAAGCATGATGACAATGATGAGGAGCGATGTTCATCATATTTTGCATTTGGCAAACTGTTGGTTAGATACATTTCATAAAAGTAATTGCAGATTCAAACTTAGCAATATTTTTTCCATACAAAGAAATCTTTTCCATTTAGACAAGAGTTCTTAGTATTTTTACAAACTGGATCAAGTTGTAAAAGGCATCCGAAAGCTAAATCCAGGACTTTGTTTTGTCCCTGTGAATCCAAAACTGCATAGTAAAGCACAAACTGACCCTGCATCACAAAGAGCGTAAAAAGGAAATAAGACAAATTGCTCAGAAAATGTTTACTTGTACAGAAAGTTTAAGACATTAAACAAACGTTTACCACTGTGAATGGTTTCCTTATAAATGGCGCCATAATAATTGAAAAGTTTTAACTTACTTGGGTGGAATGCAATAGGAAAAATCTTCCGGCTTTTCCTGGAGACAGAGTCTAAGGACTTTTTCCTCAGCTGTTGCAGTCTCTTCTTCACATATGGAGGAATTGGACAACTTTTCCTAATGAAATGGTGAGCACAAGATACCATCTCATTATTACAGGACACTGAAACTTTTAAAACTAAGACTACGACCAAGAGACGCATCACCTCCCCCCCCCCTCCCCCACCCCCTTTTAAAACATAGCAAGAGGAGATGAGATGGAGTTTAGAACAAGAAGCAAAATGGGCCACAGCAACGGACTTATTCGGAGCAGAAGATAATGATAATAAAACCAAAGAAAAGATGCACAAGCAGATCACAGAGCACCGATGAACCACTTGTTTGAGATAGAGTTAATTTTAGTAAGAGTTTTACGGCACTTGCAACACAATTAGGTCATATAAGTGCCGAAGATTAGAGGTGTTCCTTGACAGTAACAAACACAAAAAAGAAGAAGGGGAGATAAGGACGAAAGATGTTTGAAAGGAAAGAAGGAGCAAACCACACTAGAGCACCCGCCAACCACCCACTTGTTTGAGATACAATAAATACAAGGAGACTAAACAATCACTCACAATAGAGGAGTACATTAACAGGTATTCACAGAGAAAAGAAAACACAACACAGCTAGCTCAAGAAAGAAAAATTAATATTGTTTGATAGGCATCTAAAACAGGAGGAATTTAATATAATTTAATATAAACGAGCATGACAAGACATGCGTCTTTTCTTCCCTTACAAAAATATCTTAGAGAAACAAACAACTGACTGAAAATACCTTGAGAGTTAAACACACACACACAAAATATATTCTTTGAATTTCCCTCTCAATTTTAGAAACAGCAATAAAAAGGGACATTTAATAGGTGTTACCCATCTAACAGAAAATTAAATACAAAGACCTAAACTGTCAATAGTGCTTTTGTGAAACAAAACTTTTCACATAAAGTACACAAATAAATCACACTGAAAATTTAATTTTATAATTAAATGCATTCTTCCAATACAGTGAAATTGAAATAGAACGCATGTTCTGAAACAATAAAAAACAACAAAACAACTTTTTCTAACAGATACAAAAACAAAGGAAAAAAAATGCAATTAAAAAATACAGGCATTTACTTACAAAGAATGATGGTGATCCAGAAGAATTTTTTATGGGGCTTTGTCTAACGTCCATCCTTTCATCCTTTCCATGAATACACAACTTCGTAAAAAGTTCTGGCATTTGACTCAGAGGACTATCTGTTTCATCAACATTCCGTCCTTCTGACAGTTTAACACATTCATTGATTTCCCTATCATGATCATGTTCATCCTTTTCACTTTCATCCTCAACAGCTTCTTCTATGTCTTCGGCACTGACATCAGAACTTTGATCATCATTCTCATCCCTCTCAGAGTCTTCATCTATTACATCCAGGTGAAAATTGCTTGACCTTTCAATTTTAGAACTATGAAATTCAGGCTCTCTGTCGGCATAACCTTCAAGCGAAAAATAACGGGAGGGGGACGAAGTCTCGAAAAGGCTGTTTGAACTATTGAAACTTCCCAAGGCAGACCTGTCTTTCATACTTTTAGCAATTTGACCTCTAGTGATGACACCATATGAATAAACGGCAGAATCATCCTCGAGGACTGACTTAGAGTCTTTCAACGAACAATCATCATCAGTATCCCTGAAAAATTCAGTTTGACAGACACTCTGGCTAATTTTTGAGGTAAAGTCACAATGCACTTCAAAACTCTCTCTTGCCTCCACTAGTCCTTTTCTTTTTTGTACTTTTGTTCTATCTTTCCTCCTCCTAACCGTAACACTCTCATTCAATGGTGTGGAACAGTCGATCTCAACACGATCAAAGAAAGCATCTTGGTCCACACTTATGTTGGAGACATTAAGTTCTTCTTCTATACAAGAACCACTACACACCTCGCTACATGTATTCTCAGTTAGCATAGGGGTACTGCATTTGGTATTGCAATCATTTGTATTTACAGCTGAGTCATATTCAATGCACAATTCATGATTTTCAAACGACGAAAAATCTGGTAGGTTCTCTTTTTCCTCCTTTTGTAAGTTTCCATTTTTTCTATTTGCAGTCTTCTTCTTGCCATTCTTCTTGGCTGGCTGACGAACCTTGGTCTTTTTCTTTTTATCCTTGTCATTATTGTCTTTTAAAGCTTCCGAGGACTTCTTTTCCATTGAAGCATGCAGGATAAGAGGGGGGAAAAAAATAGTTGAAATTTTAAAACCATATTTCTAAATTAAATACACCCCCCCCCCCAAAAAAAAAAAAAAAAAATTTTTTTTTAATCAACCCAACCCCAAAACAATATAAGAAAACTAAATCTATGCAATTTTTACAAAGTTGTCTCTCTTTAAATTTTTTTGTAAACATGACTTTTTTTTTTTACATCTTAAATACTTAAGAACATAGGTGGTTCCTTGTCATACATGATTAAAAAAGCTAAGTACAATGGATGGTGAATCTCATCCCATTTGTTCTCTAAATATCTCAAGAGCCTTCTGACAACAAGATTCAAGATAACTAAATTTCATAGAATTAGAAGAAAAAAAACAGGTTTAAATCTCATACAAGAATACAGCTTTTCCTTTGCCATTGTGTTATGTAAGAGTGGCACAAACTAAAGCATGAAATTTTATCCTTGAGTGCTGAAATTTCTCAATATCCATCAAAATTTCTGGAGGCCCAGTGACAAACTCAAGACAAACTGATACAAAAAATAATAACTGGTATTGATTGCAAACAAGCTAAAATCTTGCCAGTTTAAATCATTGGATTTATAACACTGCCACATTGGACAAATAAATTTTAAAAATGAATTATATAAGTTTTGTGAAATGAAATGCTGTGCTATACACTTTCAGCAAAAATATCAATGACAATGAACATACCGATAGTCTGTTGCTTTTTTCTGGCTCAGACTCGAATAAATTACCAGGTGAGAAGGAGAGGGAAATCTGCTCTGATGTCTTATCTTGTTTCTTCTCAATCTCTGAACGATTTCTGCAAAAATAAAATACTTTTTAATCACGATATCAAAATCAAAAGAAAAAAAATCAGACATGAAACAAACAACAGATAATTGACCAGCAATACACATTTACTCAACTCAATTAACTTCAAGGCAGTGGCGTCGGTAGCCCACTCTTAATTGTGAGATCGGTTGATAGGGGTTTAGAGCCTCAGATGTCCGACACAGTGTCCTTCGAAAGGCACTTTACATTCATATTTCCTATTTGGCTCTGTGAATCATGGTCAGGCCAACAGTCTGTAAAATGATCTCCCCTAACTTTGAAAAGTACTAACAATAACATGACCCCTGGGTGGGTTTATGACTAATGGAAAGCAAAGAATGGTTAACATTACTGACCTCACAATAGCATGACACAGCAGATTCACTTATAAATATTCAAACTTGAGTTTCAAGATCTGCATCGATCCCATTACCCCTCCCATTCATCTGTCCAAAATTAATTTAGCTTTCCATCTCAACGAGTCCACCGGCCTCTGCAGTAAGGCACCACTATGTTGTGACCACACCTATTAAAATTCAGT
Organism: Aplysia californica; assembly: GCF_000002075.1. Lineage (NCBI taxonomy): Eukaryota > Metazoa > Mollusca > Gastropoda > Aplysiida > Aplysiidae > Aplysia > Aplysia californica. The sequence continues at coordinate 44,676 of NW_004798070.1, read as the reverse complement.
CAGTCTTGCAAATTCAAGGGTAGAGATGACAGACCAGTGCGATGGTAAGGGAAATAAAAGCCCTGACTATTCACAGTCCAATGTGATCCCAATTGATCCCATCTGATGCAGCCTTGAAGCCCTACCAACCCAGCGTGTATATTCAAAATGTTTTTACCATTCCTGTAAAGCCACAGAGAATTTCCTATAGGGACAGTAGAGTATTATAATTATCTTAGTGTATGAAAAAATATGATATATGATAATATTATACAATATATTAAAACTTATAGAAAAAAAATTGGGTCCTGAAAGAATCAGAGTACATAGATGGATGGATGGACATCATGAACAGAAAGAGAAAGACCGGCAGGCAGATTCTATACACACATACACCACACAAGACACTTGACAAGAAGATTACCTTAAGTTTCTCGTACACCCCTTCTGAGCCTGGTCACTTTTTTTCTTTTCATTGTGAGAACACTGCGAAGACTGATAACTATTATCTGCATGATGAAAAAGATCATCATCAGAACGATCCATAGAAATACGTTTTATTCCTTTGACTGGCCCTCTCCGAGTCCGTCTTTCTCCCGCCATTACTGGGAATTTGATGCAGCTGCGGGAAGAACACAAGTAATTTTTAAAAAATCCCATTTGAAAACAAGAGTACAAGCACTATCAAACCTACCTTATGATGAAACCTGTCCAAGACAAAACTTTTTAATAATGGATTTCCAGCCCCCAACCCGATAAATTCCTCCATATAATAGATCCTGTTCAACTAAAAAAGGAAAAGTAAATTTCCTTCCCTTTTGAGAGTTTTGACCTGTCGAAGTCTACAGAAAATAAATGCTTCGCCTGTTCAGCTATGGTTTGAAACAAAACTTCCAAGTTTAGTTCTTTCAGCTTTAACCTTTACGCCATGCTGCCAGACAAGTTAAGTGCAGTTTAGGGAGTAGCTGTTGCCCAATCCATATGAGGTCTAAGCAATGCAGTTGGTCAGGGTGGTGCAGTAGGTGTGAAATCTCAACATTGCTTGTCAAGAGAAAGTGCTTGAGTGGCAATCCAGCAGGGAAACTTTCCTGTGTAGCCAGAGGTGTGAAATTAATTTGACCACTGCCGTACAATTCCGTACAATTCCGTTTTGGACAGGTTTAGCTGTACATCATGTACACAATAAAAAAATTCTATCATCATCATTTTGTCGTCATTAAGGGAGAATATGAGGGTGGGAAACCAGGTCAAAAATGGAATTTTCATCAAGTAGTCAATTTTGATGAATTTCGATTGTTTTTACATTTCTTGTATTATACCCGCTCAAAATATGGGACCAAAATATCCCCTCTTTACTATCTTATTGTGTTGTTGGTCAGCCGGCCCTCTGCGGAACTGGAGCTCCTTCCGAGTCAAGCTCTAGATCTAGACTCTCTTAGAGTTATTATATGGTCACTTTTCTCCCGCACAATGGGTGGTCATCTTACACAGGTAACAGGTTCGACTGTCTCTCACTCAACGCACTGTGTCATGTAGATCTAGATCTAGATCTAGACATGCGACTACACGCAGGGCGTCTCTACAAACCGGGCTACGATTGGCTGAACCTGTGGGTACTCTGGGAATTCAAGGTTTTGGTCTCGCGCCTTTGACCGTCTTCTCACAGCGGGTGAGTGCTCATGAAAGAAGAAGAAGAAGAAGAAGAAGAGGAGGAGGAGGAGTTCAGAAGAAGAAGAAGAAGAAGAAGAAGAAGAAGAAGAAGAAGAAGAAGAAGAAGAAGAAGAAGAAGAAGAAGAAGAAGAAGAAGAAGAAGAAGAAGAAGAAGAAGAAGAAGAAGAAGAAGAGGAAGAGGAAGAGGAAGAGGAAGAGAAGGAGGAGGATCCGAGGTGTAGGTGGAGGAGAAGAAATTCATGAAGAAGAAGAAAAAAGAAGAATGAGGAGGAGGAGGAGGAGGAGGTGGAGGAGGAGGAGGAGGAGATGAAGGAGGAAAAGAAGAAAGAGGAGGAGAAGGAGGAGGGAGGAGAAGAAGAAGTAGGGGGGCGAGGAGGAGGAGCAGAAGGAATTAAGAGGAGGAGAACGAACAAGAAGGAGATGAGAACAAATAAGAAGAAGAAGAATCTAGCAGTAAAACATGTTACAAATTGGGGACTTCATTTGTTACCCTACCTTGGGGGAAAGAGGGAGAGAGAGAGAGGGGGGTGAGTGGTGAGAGTGACGGATGGTGTCGTGTCGTCGAGAGTGCCAAGAGTAGCCTACCATAGGCCTACTAATGTATTCATGGGTCACAGGTTCAGCCAATTGTAGCCCGGTTTACGCCATGCGTTTAGTCGCATGCTAGATCTAGATCTAGACTAGTCTAGTACAGAACTGGGTGATCTTATACTTCAGCATGTCAAATTCTTCAATTGATTTTATCTAAGCTATCATCGGGCCATTGCTACAGTGGAACTCGGATTCAATGAGGTCGCCGGGCCTCTGAGCTAAAATCTCGTTGAATCCGAGTGTTCGTTATAGCAAACACTAGGTTTTGGGTAGATAATTACAGGCACTGAGCAAGTAATGTATAAAGAGAAGTCACAAGTAGTGCCTGCAATGCCTGCATATTATGAGCTGTGTAAAAAAAAACATGATTCGTTCAAATGCACACGCCTGTGTCATCTCAATTGTTTACACCAAAAAGTTGTGTTGCTTTACTACAGCTTAACATACAGCAACTTTTGATTCCATAGACCAGCGCACAATTCATTACGTAGATCTACATCAAGATTAGCTTATCATTGTAATGATGATCAGATGCTGAGGGGGAAAAAAGACTGACGCATTTGTATCTACCTGCGACGTTCAACGTCCGGACCGCTAGTGCCTCCCCGACATACACACACAGTCACACGTGTGCAGGCCGCCTATCCAACCCCAATACACGCCAGAGTAGACATGTGCGCGTGCCAACAACGCATGTGTTGGTATGAAAAAAGGCCACTGATTGTTCGCATGCAATCGGCTGGGTGAATAATGGTTCACGATGCATGTGCAATGGATGGTTTTCGGGAATAGATAAATTTGTTCTGGGAGAAAAATGAGCAAACCCACGTCAGCGGGGGGCTGTTCATCCTGGAAGCGACCTTGTTGAATCCGAGCTCTCTGATTTAAGTGCTCGTTAAATCTGGGTTATTTTTAGGAAGTGGCTATCCTCACCCGGGGTGAGAATAAAAATATGAACTACCTCTCACCCAGGGTTGGGTTGATTTAAATCAGGTCGATTTAAATCAGTTGATTTTTTAAAAACTTAAATCAACTTGATTCTATAAATAAAAACAAGTGAATTTAAATCACTTTTAAAAAAATATATTTTTATTCAGATTTTAACATATTTCAAAATTCAGAATTCCTTTCCTTGGTTTCATAAAACAGATATAAGGTTTAGTAGACTAGATCTAATATATAATTCATGCTTAAAAGTCTGCTTTCCCCCCCTTTCACTGTAAAATAATACAGAGTGTTCAATTTACTTTTTTTTCATAATTGAAATCAGGGTTGGGTTGATTTAAATCAGGTCGATTTAAATAAGTTGATTTTTAAAAATTTAAATCAACTTTCACTTGATTTTAAAAATAAAACTCAGTGATTTAAATCACTTTTTTTTTTATGTATTCTGTTTTTACATCTTTACATTCAGAATTCCTTTCATTGGTTTTATAAAACAAGGTTTAGTAGACTAACATTTTCATATTTATATCATGCTTTAAAAAATTAAAAATCTGCTTTCCCCCTCTGTCACTGTAAAATAATACAGTATTAAATTTTTAAAAGCATAATCTTTTTCTTTCTAGACAAACACAAGCGCACGTGCACACACACACACACTGTAGTATAATGCAAGTTTTTCTATTACCCCCGCCCCACCACCTCCCCCCCCCCCTCTGTTCCTTTTAGAATGACATTTTCTTCATTTTTTGTCTGTAAGCCATAATTCACTGATAAAGCTGATTAAGGCTTTCTTTTGCAGTTGCTTAAAATAATCAGTACTTAAAATAAAGACAATGCATTTTGCACTAAAAGAATACATTTAGCCACCAAAAATCCCAAACTGTGTCGACATTTTTTAAAATTAAATCAAAAAAATTTTTAACATCCAATTTAAATTCTAAAAATCACCAACCCTGCTCTCACCCCGGGTGAGACTTGCCAGCGTTGGCTATTCTCACCCGGTGTGAAACAAGACCAGTTTCTCCTCATTTCGGATACTGTCTATCGTGTGGACGATCAAATTGAAATAAAAGCCAAGAAAAGAGTAAAAGTAAGCTAATTTGATCGTCTACAAAGAGGCTCTATGGCTATTTCAATTTTCGAATCGAGCCGAACTACGCGGGTCGCCATTTTGTTTTGCCCGGAAGTTCTCGCAAGATCTACTCCTCCCCTCTCTCTCTCTTTCTGAAATACTGAATACTGTAACTGTCTATCGGTGTGGACGATCAAATTGACCAAAACAAAGTTTTAAAATGATGTTAAAACACAAAAGTAAATTAATTTGGTCGTCTACAAAGATGCTACGGTTATATTTAACTTTTCGAATTGAGCCGAACTACACGGGTCGCCATTCTGTTTTGCTCGGAAGTTCTCGCGCTACACCTCTCTCTCTTTTTCTCTCTCTCTCCACTGCCCTCAGACAAAATTGCACGCTTTCAGGCTAACAATAGTAATGGAACGTTTGTTCACAGCACACAATTCTGTTATAAAATCACAGTGTAGAATTCTGTGGTTCAGGGTGAACGCTACACTGGTTGGCCTAGGCTATAATGGTGAACGCACACTGGGTGACAATAGCCAAAAGACTCGTCAGCGCGATTCTCACCCGGGGTGAGAAAAGAGGCGGCCTATTTTTATTGAGATAATCAAGAAGAAATAAAACGGGGAATCTATTCTATCTCACCTCGTTGAATCTGAGTTCTCGATGAATCCGAGCTCATTGAGAATACGAGTTCCACTGTCGTAGGCTATAGACTAGACGCCCATGCGTGTGTGTGTGTGTGTGTGTGTGGCGGGATCTATAGATAGAGATCTAGTCTAGATCTAATCTAGAGATCTAGATCTCTAGATAGACAGAGATAGATCTCTAGAATCTAGAGATATAACCCTGGGTGAGAATAGTGCAGGCGAGTCTTTTGACTATTCTCACCCGGTGCGCGTTCACCGTTATATAATAAGCCTAGATCTAGGCCAACAAATTTTGCTTTCACCCTAAACCACAGAATTCTACACTTAACAGAAAAATTGCAGAATTCTGTGCCGTGAACAAACGTTCCATTACAACTGTAGCCTACTAAAAGCGTACAATTTTGTTTGTGGGCAGTGGAGAGAGAGAGAGGAGTAGCGCGAGAACTTCCGGTCAAAACAAAATGGCGACCCGCGTAGTTCGGCTCGATTCGAAAAGTTAAATAGCCGTAGCATCTTTGTAGACAACCAAATTAACGTTTACTTTTGTGTTTTAACATCATTTTTTAACGGAAGAGGCTAGCCGTACTTAATGACGGCTAGACTGGCAGTCTAGCCGTACTTAAGTACGGCTAGACTCGCAGTCTAGCCGTACTTATTCTCTATATGATGGCTAGACTGACCATTTACCAAAAATAGGCCTACTGAATTGTAAATATATATACATTTTTAGTGTGCAGTACCTAAGCCTAAAGTATTTTTGTATTTGAGACGAAACCAGGTGCCTTATTTAATGACAGTGCATGTATTTTAAACCTCCTGTTTTCTAAATGTTAATAGGGCCTAAGACAGGCTAAGATAAGTACGGCTAGACTGGCAGTCTAGCCGTACTTTAGTACGGGGGCTGGGTAGACAGCCAGGCTAGCCGTACTTAATATTGATGGCTGAATTGTAAATGAAATTTTTAGTAGTTTGCAATGCCTGAAGTATTTGTATTTCAGACAAAACCAAAAGGTGCCTTACTGACTTGCATGGCATGTATTTGAACCTGAATAATTACTTGACCTAGATCTAGATCTAATGAGACCTGTGCACTTAACAGGCTTGAGTCGATAGGGCCAAACCTAGATCTTCTAGCCGTACTTAAAGTACGGCTAGCCACTTCGTTTTTTAACTTTGTTTGGTCAATTTGGTCGTCCACACCGATAGACAGTATTCAGAAAGAGACAGAGAGAGAGAGAGAAGAGAGAGAGAGAGAGAGAGGGGAGGAGTAGATCTTGCGAGAACTTCCGGGCAAAACAAAAAAATGGCGACCCGCGTAGTTCGGCTCGATTCGAACAGTGAAATGGCCACCTCTATTCTCACCCGGGGTGAGAATAGTGCAGGCGAGTCTTTTGGCTATTCTCACCCGGTGCGCGTGTCAACAAATTTTGCATTCACCCTAAACCACAGAATTTTACACTGTGATTGTGAGATAAGAGAAAAATTGTAGAATTCTGTGCCGTGAACAAACGTTCCATTACTACTGTACTTGTAGCCTACTGAAAGCGCACAATTTTGTCTGTGTGCAGTGGAGAGAGAGAGTGAGAGAGAGAAAGAGAGAGAACAAAACAAAATGGCGACCCGCGTAGTTCGGCTTGATTCGAAAAGTTAAATAGCCGTAGCCGTAGCATCTTTGTAGACAACCAAATTAATTTACTTTTGTGGTTTAACATCATTTTTTAACTTTGTTTTGGTCAATTTGATCGTCCACACTGATAGACAGTATTCAGAAAGAGACAGAGAGAGAGAGAAGAGGGGAGGAGTAGATGTTGCGAGAACTTCCGGGCGGGTGAGAATAGCCACTTTCCAGTGAAATAGTGAAATAGCCATAGCATCTTTGAAGACGATCAAATTAGCATACTTTTGTGTGCCATAACGTAATTTTTTCTTGGCTTTTATCAATTTGATCATCCACACCGATAGACAGTATTCCAAAATGAGGAAAAGCAGGTCTTGTTTCGCACCGGGTGAGAATAGCTTACGCTGAAGTCTCACCCGGGGTGAGAGGTAGATGGTTTTTCTATTCTCACCCCGGATGAGAATAGCCACTTCCATTCTCTAAACTACTAAACTACGATAGATCTAGATAAAAATCAATGAAGAATTTAACGAGCTAAAGTATAACACCCAGAACTGTAATGTGTAGTGCAGTAAAAAGTTGAAGCTAGGCGGTGCCTTCATAACAACAGTGACAGAGACACTTTGGCCACTTTGACTTTGGGGTGTCAGACTAGAATCTAGAAGAACAGAGCAAAAGAGCGGAACTGTAGAACCCCAAATATCTAATAGAAACGGAACAGCTTACTTTCAACGAGTGCATAAGAAAGAGACAACCAGGGACTAGAGAGATCTCGATCTAGATCAAGAAATAAAATTCCAAAATTCAGAAGTTTTACTCGCCCTCACCTCCAGTATTTTGTAAACAATTAAACAGCCGCCATTTCTCATGAGCACTGAATCGAAGTGCTGATTGGACAGTTGGACAGGTACTTCAAAAACATAAAACAAAAACTTGGAACCAGGTTTTTGGAATTTTAGAATGGCAACAAATCAAACGAACACGTTTCGTTGCGTAAAAAAATAATATCTGGGCCCTATGACTATGACATGTGCGTACCAGACCTTTCGCAATTATGCAAGGACAGGTTGATTATTCACTTCAAACTGGAGGAGGAAGAAAAAAATGACGTTGATCAAAAAAGAAAGATTAGCTTTGGTCACCGAGTCAGTCATTGTTGAAAAAGTGGGCCAGTGGGCGTCTTGATTAATTTTCAGTCACAAAATTAAAATTAAATTTAAAAATTCAAATTTTGTTGTTGCTGTTTATCAAAACGGCTCAACTTTTCACCCCGAAAGCCTCTTCAAGAGCAACTGTGAGTAAAATTAACGACAGCTATGAGCATATCAAGCCAAGAAAAGGGACCTAACAAAGATCGCCTAAATATAATTTAGTTACCAGAGGTCGGACGTGACAAAGTGTGAGCCAGGTCAAGGGGCTATAACTATAAAGAAATCTTCTTTTTTTTTTTTGGTAAAGTGTTTTACGGCGCTCGCAACAGCATAAGGTCATATGAGCGCGCGGGAAACACCTAATATTTTCAGTTGGTAGGAAATTTTGAATTTTGCCCGGCTGGCGACCGAAGCCTACTCTTTCCGATTTTAGACCACCAAGGGATCTTTAACGTGCGCAACTTGCACACGGGTCCTCCGAGATTTTTCGCCCTTGTCCGAGAAGGCTAGGTGTAGATCTTTCCTACCAGAAGATCAGGGGTGTGGCAGAAAGACAGCAGTAAGGAGGAGCCAAGGAGTAGCAGTAGAAAGGCTGCAGAAAGAGTCAGGAGCCCAGAGGAAGGGGCAAAGGAGGTGAGGGGGTGGGGGCAGAAAGTGGAAATGAAAGCAGACAGCAGAACACTGCTAGAGAGCAGGAAAGAAGGTGAAAGGAGACAATTTTAGAGAAGAAAATTTTTCAGTCGCTACCCGGATTCGAACCCGGGACCTTTTGAATGAGAGGCCACGAGAGCCCCCAAATCTCGTTTAAACTTGAAATGGACGAGGGAAATGTTTGAGCCAACTTCGTAAAGATGAAGGAGGAAAGAGAGAGAAAGAGAGAGAGAGAGAGAGAGAGAGAGCGAGAGAGAGAGAGAGAGAGAGAGAGAGAGAGAGAGAGAGAGAGAGAGAGAGAGAGAGAGAGAGAGAGAGGGGGTGTGTGGGGGGGGGGGGGGGGGGGGTATAAAACACCTGAAATCGCCTACACATTCAGGATTTATGGTCATCAAAATAATTTGACAATAACTATTTCATTGAATTGTACAGTGTAAATTAAATGTGATTTTATAGACTCCATAACTTACCAATTCTGGCTTGCGTATCGACACACTTGCCAGGCAGTCTCCCACTCAGTGGTGTATGTATTGAAAAGCACACCTGTAACGAGTGGTAATAGTACATGTAATAGAAATGATAATGATAGCAATAGTTCGTCCGTCAATGGTTGCCGATGACCAATGCATCCGCAGAAGAGCATTTCTCAAAATAGAAGAAAATTTGCAGAATCAAGATGTTAAAATATGACTTGTGACAACTGCTATGGCCGATGACGCCAATTCTGGTAGAGAAAAGCTTGCCACATTCTGTGAATTCGAAAGCTCCATAAAACCATTTCCACTTGTGGGTGTGTGCAGCTTACGGGCTTCTCTGTTGGTTTCAGCCATATTCGTGGAACCTCAATCTTATACTACCTGTATGACTTGCTGCTATCCAACTGGGTCTGTCAGGAGCAGGCTCTCCTATAAATAATGTCGAAGTCCTTCAGAAACATTTCCATAGTGTCCTTGTAGCACTTTTTTTTGGTGTGCCAACTTTTTACTGTTCAGAATAGGATTTTAAAATGAGGCATTTTTAGATTGAAATTAAGCTACATGGCCAACCCAGGAAAGTTGAGCCCTTTTGACTGTCCTCGTGGTTTTATGCACCCCGCATAATTTAGTAAAATTTGATCATTTTTTGCATAATTTCTTATTATTTTCCGTTATCATTCTTTGTTAAAATGAACAGAATCGCATAATTTCATATTTTTGGGTTCAGTTTGCATAATTTCAGAATTTTCCTTGCTTAAAATATAAAACGGCGGGGGCAGTTTTGAGCTTGGAATTTAAAAATCAGATTTTGGCATTTGCCGTTTTTGAGAGCTTCTATGTGTCTGGTATTTCATCCTGCCATAGAATGCCAAGAATTCCCGTGCCTGAGGCATTTTATGAGGGAATGATAAAGCCTCTTGGTATGGCTTTGGTACATGTACACTGTAGAATGTGTTTAGGAAACTCCAGTTTCACACGTGCTCACTTTTCGTTTGATTTTAAGTGGCCATCAGAGCTCATGTTGTGCTTCAGGAAAACGTAACGTCTGAAATTAATACTATACATGTATTTAACTTAACCCTATCCGTACGTCGTGTTTTACTATCGTATCCATACAACGTGGGGAACTCTGTACGCCACCACTTTCAGAAAAGAAAATTTACTCGTTTATCCGATCCGTACGCTTTGCATAGCAGCCTGTCAAAATATCGGGGGGGGGGGGGGTGGGTTTTTTTTTTTTTTGGGGGGGGGGGGGGGGGTTAGAAATACTGAAAGTTTCAAAGAGATCTTCGCATTAGAAGTATTTTTAAATGTGAAGAATACAACCCCGGGGATACAAAATGACCCCAGAGCGTACGGATAGTGATAATTTGTTGATTGCATAAATTGAAAGGAGAAAAAGTATAACCGAGTAGGCTATCACTATCATATAATATTGATTAAGATCTCGAGTGTTGTAAGTCAATCTGAACAAAACTGAAGAAGACCAAAGAGCTTGAAACAGCAAAACAAATCAAAGCCTGGTCATTTCTGGAACTTTAACTTTAAAATTAAAAGCAGTTCATGTCTATCAAAAATAGAAACTTTTGTCAAAATATGTCACAGTCACAGGTCAACAAATACGACATGGAATGAAATATGTACGTGTGTACGTTCATTTAATTTTTCTTCTAGACAGTATACTGGTAATGGTATGTCTATACTATTCGTTTTCGACCGTTAGGACTGTTTCGTCGTGCAAGCACCACATTTAGTTTCCCAGTTCCCACCATAGTTTTGGTTAGAAACAATTAAAGAGGGATAGATGCAAAAACGTGTCATTGTTTAAAAGCAAAAGCTTCCAATGTAAGGGTCATAAATAAAGAATGCATCGTGTATCCATATATAAGTTATTCTTTTACTTTTAATTTTATGTTGTAATCTATAGGGTCTCGGATTTTTTTCACAATTGCTTTTCGTTGTTTTTGTTTTGGATCAACGTATTTTTCCTTTATAAATTATAAAAGAAATTACCTTTTTTTTAAAAAAGAAACCAAAAGCGATTTCATAAAATAAAAATACACTAGCACAATCTATTAAAATTAGTTGAATTGTAAGTTTTTGTGGAAAGTTACACACAAAAGAGCACCTCTCTATTTCAACTTCAAGGAGATTACATGTATATATATTATTATTATGCTTAATAGATATAATACTATAATTATGGTTTACGAGATCTCCACACGTACCAGGGCTCCCTGAAAAAGTCTCTTTGTGTCGGTCATATTGACCACTGCCAGTGGTTGACCCTTGTGGTGAACCGCTACCTGCCAGGCTGTCTCCTCCTAGGATGGTTCTCATAGGGCCAGCTTACAGTACAGAACAAGAGGCAGAGGAAGAAAAACCGTAAAACCATAGCATCATCATCTGCGACGTACAAACATCAGTGATTATTGTTCTCCATTCATTCCTTTCCTCGGATGCTCTCAACAAACGTTACTCGCTCATAATTTAAATTATCACCTTGATCTTTCCCTGCCACATACTATTTGTTAAGGCTCAGGAAATAGTCTTTTCCAGATTCTCAGCACCATACCCGGATCATACTACATCGTATCAGAGGTCCATAATGTACATAATATTACGTACATTACAATCTTTATCTACAGCCGGACCTGCCTGTCCTGCATTGATCTTTTCAGCCATGAGTAAGCCTGCGGTCCAGGTGGACCACCCGTTCAGTCAGGATTTTCTTTTACAAAACAAGGCCATGAAATATTATTTGATCCACCTGGCCTTGTATTATATTAATAAGTAAAACTGAAAACAAAATCAAATGCTGGTATATCAGACACACTGCAAAGCTGTAAACACTTTGGGTGTACCGACTGTTTATTTTACTAAAGACCCATTCAAACCGAGCGCTCTTGTGGTCTAGGGGTTAAGGTGTTCGCCTCCTCATTCAATAGGTCCTGGGTTCGAATCCTGAGAGCAAAGGAAAATATTCTTCTCTAAAACGGTCCCCCCTCACATCCTTTCCTGCTCTCTAAAATTGTTCTGTCGTCTGCTTTCGTCTCCACTTTCTCCCCCCCACCTCCTTTGTCCCCTCCTCTGGGCTCCCGACTCTTTCTGCCGCCTTTCTACTGCTACTCCTTGGTTCCTTCTTACTGCTGTCTTTCAGCCACACTGCCGATCTAATGGTAGGAAAGATCTACACCTAGCCTTCTCGGACAAGGCCGAAAAATCTAGGAGGTCCTGTGTGCAAGTTGCGCACGTTAAAGATCCCTTGGTGGTCCAAAATCGCAGTAGGCATCTGCCGACACCCGGGCAAAATTCAAAATTTCCTACCAGCTGAAAATAATGTGTTCCACGCATTTGTAAGACCT
>NW_004798070.1:8520-12486 GCF_000002075.1 Aplysia californica | reverse complement strand
TTACCACTCCGTTCCTGACGACAGATCGTCAAAATCAGAAACAATCATCAACTTACAGGTAAGTCTCGATTGTTTCTTTAATTATACCGCAGAGTTCAGATGTCGCAGCAGAGATGTCATTGATAAGACCTGTCAAAACACTTCAGTTATGAATCTTGGTTTCTTCTTTGTTGCTGTAAGAAACAGCAATGAGTCTGCAGATTGTTCAAACTCAAAGTAGAACAAAACTTGAATGGCTTAAGTAGACCTATTCAGGGTGAGAGTTGTAAGAACAGAAGGAGGGCAAAATGCAGTGACACTGAAAATCTGCCAATCTTGAATAGAGAAAGCTAAAATATAGTTACAATTTATCATCACCCATCCATTGAAAGGCAAACACTAGTTCAATAACAAGGCTTACAAGTATGACAGATCCTGATTCCACACACGGCCTGCACTAGCGCGCACTTTGCAGAGTTCAAATCAAAATCCTGACATTTGCTTTTTACGAGTGGTCATGGAAAATTTTCTTCTCTAAAATTGTCTCCTTTCACCCCCTTTCCTGCTCTCTTGCAATGCAATGTTCTGTCGTCCGCTTTCATCTCCACTTTCTGCCCCCATCCCCTCACTTCCTTTGCTCCCTCCTCTGGTTTTTATCTCTACTGCTACTCCTTGGCTTCTTACTGCTGTCTTTCAGCCACACTCCTGATCTTCTGGTAGGAAAGATCTACACCTAGCCTTCTCGGTAGGGCGAAAAATCTTGGAGGTCCAGTGTAGGAGTATATTCTAGGTTTTGGCCTTCACCTGGGAAAAATTAAAATTTTCCTACCAACTGAAAATGTTTAATGCGTCCTGCGCGCTCATCATATGACCATGCCTTATGCAGTTAAAAGTGCCATAACATAAAAAAACACTTAGATCTAGGCTAGATTTATCTTAGCCTAACTTAAAAAAAGGAAGTGGCTATTCTCACCCGGGGTGAGAATAAAAATACGATCTACCTCTCACCCCGGGTGAGACTTGCCAGCGTAGGCTATTCTCACCCGGTGTGAAACAAGACCTGTTTTTCCTCATTTTGGAATACTGTCTATCGGTGTGGATGATCAAATTGATAAAAGCCAAGAAAAAAATTACGTTATAGCACAAAAGTAAGCTAATTTGATTGTCTTCAAAGATGCTATGGCTATTTCACTTTTCGAATCGAGCCGAACTACGCGGGTCGCCATTTTGTTTTGCCCGGAAGTTCTCGCAAGATCTACTCCTCCCCCTCTCTCTGTCTCTTTCTGAATACTGTCTATAGCCATAGGTGAGGACGATCAGATTGACAAAAAACAAGGTTTAAAAATGATGTCAAAAAACAAAACTAAATTAATTTGGTTGACTACAAAGATGCTACAGCTATTTAACTTTCCGAATCGAGCCGAACTACGCGGGTCGCCATTTTGTTTTGCCCGGAAGTTCTCGCAAGATCTACTCCTCCCCCTCTCTCTGTCTCTTTCTGAATACTGTCTATAGCCATAGGTGAGGACGATCAGATTGACAAAAAACAAGGTTTAAAAATGATGTCAAAAAACAAAACTAAATTAATTTGGTTGACTACAAAGATGCTACAGCTATTTAACTTTCCGAATCGAGCCGAACTACGCGGGTCGCCATTTTGTTTTGCCCGGAAGTTCTCGCGCTACTCCTCTCTCTCTCTCTCTCCACAGACAAAATTGCACGCTTTTAGGCTAACACTTTATCTAACAGTAGTAATAGGTCTAGAACATTTGTTCACAGCACAAAATTCTCTAATTCTGTTCACAGAGTAGAATTCTGTGGTTCAGGGCGAACGCTTCACTGGTTGGCCTAGGCTATAATGGTGAACGCCCACCGGGTGAGAATAGCCAAAAGACTCGCCTGCGTTATTCTCACCCCAGGTGAGAATAGAGGTTGCCTAAAAAAAAAACACCAGCATAGGAAGGCACTTCGATAGCAGCGGGCGAGAACTGGGTCACGGCTGCCGGCAGCAGTCAGTGTTTTTGTTTGCCAGTCTCTGCGTTTCCGTTTGCGGGTCTTGTCGGTAATCCCTGTTTTGTAAACGTTCGGGACACATATCATGACTCATCATCCCGCTATTTTTGTAGAGCTTTAAATGCCGAATCGTTGGTACCGCGTTCATTCAGAAAAGTTAGTAGATCTAGGTTAGGATGCTGTTCTGCCAAGGGTGCTCTTATCTGGGTTGGGGATAGCCTACTAGATCTAGATCTACATCTATGATCTAGATGTCTAGTACTACTACTACTCAGACTCTGCTGTATCTTAGAGTCTAGATCTAGATCTAGATCTAGATATCTAGATCTAGATCTAGAATCTAGTAGTAGTAGAGCTCGATATCTAGATCTAGATCTAGAATCTAGAGTTAGATCTAGATCTAGATAATAAATCTAGAATCTAGATCTAGATTCTAGATCTAGATTTCTAGATCTAGATTCTAGATTCTAGTGATAGTGTGTGTATCTAAATGTAAACGACAGATCTAATCTAGATTCTAGATCTAGATATCTAGAATCTAGATCTAGATCTAATCTAGATCTAGATCTAGATCTAGATCTAGATCTAGTGGGCCAAAATTTATGAAAGTATGAGTTGGCCCTTCTATGGCTATGGAAAGAGAAAGTTAAAGTAAGAAACCAGAAATCTACCTCGAGTATTCGATCGTCGACACCCATCTCGTGAAACTGAACGGTGTGTTCATCTTCATCCTCAACAGAAGTTGAAGCCATATCTGGTTGGGATTTTTTTTCAATGCTGAATCGTTCCTCGATTTACAAAGTGAAAGTAGAGAATCTAGATCTAGAGTCTAAATCAGCTAGAGATCTTGTTTATTTTCACACTTCTACAGGAAACGTGGTCTTCGAGACTTCTTCCGATTAGATTTGCTGAGAAGAGTAGAATAGGCCAAGAGAGTGACCGAACTTTAACAACAACCGGAAGTCTCAAACTCTACGGATTCTTTGCAAAACCACCGCTCATTTTTCTATTCGCATTATTCTACTGTTTGTAGCCATTCATTAGAGAATGTTAAGAAAATGGGACAACGTATAGATGGCTGCAACAAATAAATTTCTCTTCCAGAGAACTGTGTTATCAAGCAGACCCTTTAATAAAACTTAAATAGATTATCGATCCAGTTTTAGCAAATGCATTCTTTCATCGTCTTATAAGTTATATGCGAATAATTACGAACACGAATGATTTTTTTTTTATAGTGCTAGACCGGCTATAAGTGTTGTAGTTTTGTTTACAAACACAAACAGATCAGATCATTGCATTACCTCTATCTTTTCATGACATAATAGGGCAGCCTTGTATGGACACGAAACTTCATTCAGAGAGAAAAAAATGGCTAGTCAAGAGAGTTTCAGACGAGGGGACGCATTTATATTTATAGTTCCTCATAAAATTCAGCGGAAAAGACTTGAGGACATGAAGATTTCAATGAAAAAGAAGAATATTCCTCTGGCTGAATCTCTTGGGTTTGTTCATGATTTTTTTTTTCAAGCGATATCCCTGGTGTTTTTCTGTTACAAGCTAGATCTAAGTCAAGTGGCAAGCGAACAGTTGACCCACTTGTACTTGTTTTATTTTGTAAAACGTTTGGTGCAGTTATATTATGTGCGATACTTTTTGAGCTGTGACGTTACCTCTGCATTAGGCCTAAGGATGGGCATTAGTCGATATTCAGTGATCATGTTGGGCGCAATCTGTCGATTTGCGCAATCCATCGACCGCGCAGCGCATTTGGTTGATCGAGGAGACGCGCGACAATCCATCGATTGATGCGCTTTCTGTTGATCAGCGGATCGCGCAGCGCTTTTTGTCGATCCATGAAATATATAGGCCTATTTGGACAATGTGACAATGACGTACTTCAGGTGGTATTCCAAATACGGTCAAGATTTAATGGCTTGTGATAAATTGTTGTGTTTTGATTAATCATTTATT
>NW_004798070.1:4669-5518 GCF_000002075.1 Aplysia californica | reverse complement strand
ACGGACAGGATATAGCACTTTAGGCACTTCAAGGAACACAATTAAATTTAAGCTAGAGAGAAAATGAAAAGTGCTGTAGCAGAAACTGACAATTTTTTCACCTTCATGTGGGGGGGTGATATGAAACTGTCAGAGACAGAAGAACTGAACAATGATGGAAGATGAGAGGCACTGACGACTTTTTCCAAACTTTCATTTTTTTCAATTAAAAGCTTAACATGTAGTCTTGGTAAGACAGAATTTATGCTCTGTCCCATTTTGCACCTTTTTCTTATTGTGTGAAGGTCTGTCAGTAAATGTAATTATGCTGTAGCAAGGGCTGATTTAGTCCTTTCTATTTTTACCTCAAATAGTGAGCCTTTTGTACAGTAGTCTCCGCCTAAGATCCCGGTCCTTGGGAGCAAGGAAAAGCGGGATCTTAGGCGAACCGGAATCTTAACCGACGAACCCAGGGAAGAATCTATGGTGACCCATGTTAAGGCTTACAATCGGTAAAATGGTCTCTCTCCACTCTAAAATGAACTGACGTGACCGCTTGGTGGGTTTATGACGTATGGCGAGCAAAGAGTGGTTAACCTTGATAACCTATCACAGGGCATAGTGGGATGAGGCGTGCCATTTTCACTTATTATCCTATCATGAGGCTCAAGATCTACGCTTATCAAGTTGCCCCTCCCCTCCCCTTTACCTGTCGAAAATTTACAGCTTTCCATCTCTCCCAACTGCCTTTGTCGTTACACACCATTACGTTGTGAACACACCAATTAAAATTCAGTCTGTCTCGCAAATTCGGGAGGAGAAACAACTTCTCCGATGGTCAGGGAAGAGTTCACAGTTCAATGTGATCCC
>NW_004798070.1:0-2158 GCF_000002075.1 Aplysia californica | reverse complement strand
ATCTTAGGTGGAGACCACTTTTTTCACTTGGCAGCACAGGTGTTGTTTTTAAAACTTTGTTTCAGTAGCCATTCTAAATTGTTGGTACAGCTGTTGTTACTCTGTACTGCAATCAGCTGTTTGCTCAGCTGAGTGTTTTTATTGTATTTAGGAAAATTTTCAAGAAAAACTCACGGACAGGATATAGCACTTTAGGCACTTCAAGGAACACAATTAAATTTAAGCTAGAGAGAAAATGAAAAGTGCTGTAGCAGAAACTGACAATTTTTTCACCTTCATGTGGGGGGGTGATATGAAACTGTCAGAGACAGAAGAACTGAACAAGGACGGAAGATAAGAGGCACTGACAACTTTTTCCTAACTTTCATTTTTTAAAGAATTAAAAGCATAATGTCATGTAGTCTTGGTAAGACAGGATTTCTGCTCTGTCACTTTTTATACCTTTTCCGTAACATAGTGCTTCATTTGTATTTGTGAGTGGCACTTCTCTAAACAGCATCAGCCAGGCATCTGTCACATTGAAATAGTTCTACACTCTTCTGGCTTGGTATCTCTCAACTTGCTCTCATCATATATTTTTTGTAAGCTGTTTGGATGGCGTGACAGTCTGGTATACATATGAGCTCTCAGTACACTGTTTCAACAAACCTTAATTTGGCCTTTTTTAAAATTGGGTTTGAATAAAATATAATTACATAAAAATAACCCAATACTTTTAAACCGTTGAAAAAAGTGTGGTGTAGGTTTGAGCTTAGTTGTTGAATGTAGTTCCCACCACCCATTCTTAATGACATATATGCACACTGTCATGCTCATGTATTGTTCAGTGCTCTTTTTTCAAGAAAGCAAAAAAATTACTATGGGTCAGTGATAATGAATAGTTTCTGTTCTTTTTTCCCAGGAATAAAAAAAATGACTATGAGTATGAGTCAGTAATGATGAATGGTTCCATGTTCACGATCAGACAAGCAGACTTAACAGAAGAATGAATGAATATATAATATACTCATATCTTGATCTTGTTCTCCACTTTACATGCAATTGCTGCCATTTCTGAAAGTACATAGTGTTTTGGTTCACTGTAGCCAGTTGAAGGTCTTACTTGGTTACTGTTTGTCATTTTCTTCTTTTCTTTTCAGACCAAATGTAACACATGTTGTTACAGAATTCGAAAGTGTTGAACAAGTTGAAAAAGTCCTCAAAAAAGAATGTTGGGAATTACCTAAGACTGCCCTTTTGGTTGTGATAAAATGGTTAACAGAATGTCTGAAGGCTTCTAAAATTATTGATGTTCAACAAAGCCACAAACTGAAACGGGTAAGTAAGGCGATGGACATTAGATTTGCTTTCACATGGGTTAACCGATGTAAAATTGTTGTTAACTTTTCAAAATTACATTTGTCGGATTTTAAAAAAATATACGTCTGCAAGGTCCTTGACACAATGTAGCCTAGCTACTGATCTAGCAGAACTTTTCTATTTAAATTTATATTAAGTTCAGCTGGAGCTGTACATGTAATTGGTTGCTACTTGTTTTTTCCCTGCGCATGGCAGATCTAGATGAATCAGGACTGGTCACAATTTGTCTCTAGTCTCTACCACTTGTCAAGATGACAATTGGTGTTATCCCGTTATACTACTGCTAGCCCTGGTAAACTGCCAACTTCATGTTTGTCCCAAGGCAGACAGTATAACGGGGTTTGACTGTATCAGTATTACTTGTGATGCTTAGAAAAAATGTCTATGTGAACATAAAGAATATGTCGGGTATGTTGCTTCTTTTCATTTAAGAATTTTCCAGGTCTTGAAGTATTTTTTCTACTTTTGCAGACTGAAGGAACAGAATCAGGGGACAAAGAGGAGGATAGTAACCTTACCGTTCCTGAATGGGCTTGTCAGAGGGTTGCCAGACTTGTGCACCTTAATAAAAAATTAACAGTAAGTTTGTAGCCGATACAGTGCTTTTCTGCCTTATATTATACAGTGGAGTCTGCTAAAACTGAAATCTGTGGGACTGCCAAATTTTCTTCAGTTTTGCCTGGTTTTCGGTTTTGACTCGGAGGTTGGTCAAATAGAAGAAGAAAAAAAGGATCAGGGATTTTTATTATCTTTCAGTTTGTTGATATTTCTGGATTAACCAAGTTCAGTTTTAGCGGAC
>NW_004798069.1:337194-338688 GCF_000002075.1 Aplysia californica | reverse complement strand
TATCGTCCTTATCTCCCCTTCTTCTTTTTTATGTTTGTTACTCTCTTGTAACACCTCTAATCTTCTGGCGCTCATATGACCTTATGCAGTTGCGAGTGCCGTAAAACCTCTACTGAAACTAAACTAAACTAAAACAATGGGTTGTTAGCGGAGGCTCTGGTGTGATTTGCTCCTTCTTTCTTATCAAACATTTCTCGTTCTTTTCTCTCGTCCTTTTTTCTGTGTTTGTTACTCTCTTGTAACGCCTCTAATCATCAGCACCTGTATGACCTAACTAATTGTGTTGTAAGTGCCGTGAAACTCTTATTAAAACAAATTGTGATGTTGTAGTTGGGTCTTCGCCACTGAACACAAAAGACGATTCGGGCTGGCCTTGTCAGGCAGGTTCGAAGCAGTCTGTCTCCTTTACAAATATAATGTTCTAAATTGTGTCGATGGGGACGTACAACTCTTAGACTGAAAACGCTCGTGCACATATACATACGCACTAACTTACACACACGCGCGCGCACATCCGCGCGTTACACACTCGTGTGTTATCAAACAACCCTCCATTCGAATCCACAAACTGACAACCACTCGTAGACATTCCCGCAAACACAGACGCAAGCTTAGAACAGTACATACTTACAACTTTACCAATATTATGTCTTGCTCTGTGTCTCTGTCTTTCAGTCTGGATTTTTTTTTGTGCAACTAAATGTTCATTATTTATTAACAACCGTAACGCGTTTTTCATAACTCATAGGCTACTTTTCTCTATGATTGTAAATCTGGCAAACCGCGACTTGCATTTATTTACCTGGCCTAGATCTGCAGATGGTTTCAATTATGAACCTTTTTTAACCCGTGTTCGTTTTGCTGTTTTACGCGTATCTTTGCAGAAATTTTAGTCGTCCTTGCTCTCAGCACTGAACATCTTGGACTCACTGGAAGAAACTAAGGCAAAAGAGAATGGTAGACAAATCACAATTGATTGAAAGAACATGGACAGATGGCTGAAAGACAGGGGAAAGACCAGGGTGATAATGAGAGCTTCCAGGCTGAGAAATGAATAGGACCTTAATCGCCGATGTGTGCCTCGGACCGTGTGATGTTTCATTATTGTGATGATGATGATGATGATGATGATGATGATGATGATGATGATGATGATGATGATGATGATGATGATGACTGAGCTTTCGTCAGGGAATTTTTCTGCATTGTCTTTCTTTTTCCCCTCCTGTAAGTGGTTTATGGATGCACTGGTGTGGTTTGCTTCTTTCCTGTCAAACATCTGTCGTCCTTATCTTTCGTCCACCATTTCTTTTCATGTTACTTTCTTGAAACACTTGTAAACTTCGGCGCTTATCATTGGCAAGCTGTTTAAATATACGTAGCCCACAATATTTAACCTTTTTATACAGCAGTTTCTTTATCTGCGTATCGGTTTTGCACGACATACTAAAGAAATATTTGGTTAAATAATAGCTATGTCAGTCTATCCCCCCT
>NW_004798069.1:329954-333403 GCF_000002075.1 Aplysia californica | reverse complement strand
TGTGTGTGTGTGTGTGTGTGTGTGTGTGTGTGAGTGTGTGTAGCAAGTGCTGTAATTTCTCTCTAATACTAAACTTCCAAAGTATTATCGAAAACGTCAATATTGTTATAATTCGTTACTGTATAAAACCAGCTCGAAACAGTCAAGTGTTTTGCTAGCGGAGAAAAAAAAGATTGCAATCTTTGTCAACGCAAAGCAACTTCTTCCCTAGAGGTTCAAGCCGTCTTTCCGGGGAACCCACGCTTTTTGCATCGCAAACAATTAGCTATTTTTAATTCGGGGAACAAAACATAATATGCTTGGAAAATTGAAATATCGCTTTATTAATACCGAGTCTTTGGCTCCATAAATGTTTACCGAATTGTGACGTCACTATTTCCCTTATCTACCCAACTTCCTGTCTTGGAGTTTCACTGGTGTTATTGTCCAGGACCATTTGAATATGAATTACTTATATGGCTGAATGGTCTCCTTTTGAATGCAGTTGAGTGCCTCGTGGCCAATGGATTGGCAATGGAACTCCTGTTTCAGTGCCAAAAGATTCCGTTTCTGATATATTACAGTCGTAGATAGGACGCTATGGCTCTCGTCCGCGAAATCTCCGCCGTTATTTACCATCCGATTGCGGCCGGGCCTACAGGCCACAGAGACAGCCGGAGAAGTTTTGTAGCTACCCCGAGAGTTTGACCAAACCCGCCTCAGGCGACGTATCAAAGACCCTTGTGCCACATGAGCTTAGCTCTGACCCACCAGTGACCAGTTTCGAAGACCTGCTTCAAAACAATAATCAATTTGCTACTGTCCTTTTTATCGTGTAGACCTGACAGATATAGACATACTTTTACACGGAGGTTATAACATAGTAACTGTTGGCTGTATTCTGAGACGTTGGGATAGTCTTTCCTCCTGAGAGAAAGAACCTTTCGCGAAAGAGTTGCAGAAGGAATGGTTTGTTAGGTAGGTAGCTAATCTGTCGGGGTCAAAGCGGGCGGTTTGCAATCTGGTGGAGACAATCTGCTTAGAGCAGTCCGCTTGGTGGCGCGGATCTAGGCCGGTGTCCTGCAACAACCAGGCTGTGTACAACAAACATGTCACCAGGCATGCGGGGCTGACCAGCCAGGACAAACTCGTGTGTTACGTCATTTGTGTAACTTGTAAAACGTCAGTAGAGCTACCTGTGTGCTGTTCAGTCCAGCTGGCCGAGACTTTTTATCAGTTTTCGAGGGGGAGAGGTTGTTTTGTTTGTTTGTTTGTTTGTTTGTTTTTTTGTTGTTTTCTTCTTTTGGTGAAGTATTTAGGGTTCTGATGTATAAGAAACGATTGCCTGGAAGATTGTTTTCAAACTTGATGCCAATATTTCAATATGTGTCTCTTTTGTATTTATTTTGAATGTTTGCATTCAGAATATTTCTAAATATGACTGTACCTATACGCCTTACCTCGATTAGACTTTTCAAAAACCACAAAAAACACAGATTCCCAGAAGTTCTATCATGTGTGTGTGTGGAGGGGTGGGGGGTAATAGCGTAAAGGCGGGTAGTGGGAGGGAGCCACTAGTAGATATCTAGCTCCTATTCTTTTCTTTCTGTCTTTTGTTTCTTTCTCTCTATGTTGCTTTTTTCCTACATGAGTGGGTAGTTGGCGGGTGCTCTGGTGTGGTTTGCTCCTTCTTTCCTATCAAACATCTGTCCTCCTTATCTCCCCTCTTTGATTTTTGTGTATGTTACTCTCTTGTAATACATAATCTAATCTTCGGCACTTATATAACCTTATTGTGTTGCAAGTGCCGCAAAACTCTTACTGTGGGTGGTTGCCGGGTGCTCTGGTGTGGTTTGCTTCTTCTTTCCTATCAAACTTCTATCGTCTTTATCTCCCCTCCTTCTTTTTGTGTGTTTGTTACTCTCTTGTAACACCGCTAATCTTCTGGCACTCACATGACTTTATATGCAGTTGCGAGCGCCGTAAAACCTCTACTAAAACTAAAATGACAAAACTCTTACTAAAACTTTCCTACATGATTAGGATTTCATTGTGTTGGCGTTCTTCCTTTTACTTATTACTAGAGAGCGGAGGTAAATAGAATCATGAAACGGTTGCGAAAAAAGATTGATGAAGTGACCTTCCGCTCAACTGGTTGTTTATTTAGTTGACGGATTGATGTATAAATAATCTATGGCGTTTATTTGGACAGAGGAATTGATGAACATACTAAATAATTGATCTTCTGGTTCGTTGTTTATGAACTTCATGTTGCCTGTTATGTTTGATATTGTGTACACCATTCGTTAAGTTGTGCAAAAGGGGGATAGAACCACCGGATGTCTTGGTCTTCAGTCGAATCAGTGGGTGGTTGGCGGGTGCTCTGGTGTGGTTTGCTCCTTCTTTCCTCTTAAACATCTATCGTCCTTATCTCCCCTTCATCTTTTTTTTATGTTTGTTACTCTTTTGTAACACCTCTAATCTTCGACACTTATATAACCTTATTATGTTGCAAGTGCCGTAAAACTCTTACTATAACTATTAGTCGAATCCACTTCAAGCACGTGCAGTATACGAAAGAATTTCTATAGTGGTGATAGTACCATAAAACGTCTACTCTCTCGATCAATCGATTAATCGCAAGGGTTTCTGTAGGCAGCTTGGTTCCTTTAGCCATTAGTAGATCGATACCTTTCCTGGTCACTGGGCGGCGGTCATGCAAACCTGTGGGGTGGACGGTAGGGATAATCTTACCACAGGTACAGGCTGCTGTGAATGCCAGTGTATGTTCCCTGTTACGTATGTGCAGGGGTTCTGATCAGCGTGCCCTGTCTTTAGATGATTTGCTAATAGCATGCATGCCAACCTGGATTTAGCTGTGGCTTTCTGCCGAGCTGAGCACAAGTCGTTGTGAATGTTGTTTGTCTTGACAGATGTTCTGCTTGGATAGAAAGAACTAAAGAGGAGAGATGAGAGAAGAGAGAGAGAGAGAGAGAGAGAGAGAGAGAGAGAGAGAGAGAGAGAGGGGGGGGGGGGGGCTTACACAGACAAGGGAGAAAAGCGAAGGTGCTCACACAACAGACTTCGATAAAATCGAAAGCTTGAAAGAGGCAAGGTACAGAGGTTTAAAAGTACAACCAGGTAGCCTTTGTCCTGTAACTTCACTTCTTCTACAGAGACCAAACACACACAAAAATATTTTTCAAAATATTTGAAAAGAAGGATGTCTACATTGAGAGACAGACAAGCAGATAGGAGTATAGAAAGAAATAAAGAAAAGAGAGAGAAAAAAAAAGAAGGAAAGGCGTCGAGTTTTCTTCAGACAGCCTGGTTCTTCTAGATTCTAGAGCGTGGAGAAAGGCGCATCTTTGTATCATTATCGCCTAGCGATGTGGAGAAAGGATTTGGCCGTCGTATTCTTTTGGTTTGACATTTGTTTGGCGCACATACTGAATGCTTGGGGGGAGACG
>NW_004798069.1:326641-328298 GCF_000002075.1 Aplysia californica | reverse complement strand
TGTGTCTGTGTGTGTATGTGTGTGTGTGTGTCTGTGTGTGTCAGTGTGTGTGTGTGTCTGTGTGTGTGTTTGTGTGTGTGTGTCTGTGTGTGTATATGTGTGTGTATGTGTGTGTGTGTGTGTGTGTGTGTGTTTGAGCGCGCTTGCGGCTAATGTGTGAATAAAAAAGTGGAGAGGGTTGGGAGGGTGGAGGCGGTGGAGGCGGTGGATTTTAACGTATTTAGTGTAGAACCAGCAAAAAAGAAGTGTGATAAATGTATCAGTGTGATAAATGACTTCACTCAAAGGCATCGTGTGGGTGTTTGGTGGGTACTCTGGTGTGGTTTGCTCCTTCTTTCCTATGACACATCTATCTTCCGTATCCCTCCTCCTTCTTTTTTGTGTATATTACTCTCTTGTAACACATCTATTCTTCGGCACTTACACGACCTTATTATTTTGCAAGTGCCTTAAAACTCTTACAAAAACTTTGAAAACTAAAAGAGATGTAAGACTAATATCGAGCCCAGCTTCAATTGGAAAGAGACACGACTGATCAACGTATGTGGTGTAACAGTTTGTTATCCTCTTCGCCGTAGCACGTATAAGACGTTAGTTCGTTTCCCAAGTCGTGGGGGATATTTTTATCGACTATCTCTGTCTGTTTGCTGGGACATTGACTGTTTCCATCTCAGCCAAAGAACGGGTGTGGTGTGGTTTGCCACATCTTTCCTATCAAAATCAAACAGCTGTCGTCTTGGTCTGTCCTCCTTCTTTTTGTTTCTCTCTTAGTTGGTTCTACTTATTAACTTCCCCTCTGTTATTTCTGTCTATCTGTTTTACTTTTCCCCAGCACTTTAATGGCCATTATTGTGTCAATGTGTTTCTCTTTACCCACACAAACAAATGGTTTCGAGCGCCGTAAAACCACTACTAGGATTAACAAGACAAATGGTCGCTTTGAAGCACAAGGGGGCTATCCCGAATAATACTGTTTTGAGAAAACCGAAGGTAAAGTTTTTGTCCCTTGTTCAGTTTCTTCAAAAACAAGGAGAGTTTTCTCTATAACCAAACAAATATACACACCAATAAAACCAAACTTCTCCTATAGGTAGAGCAATGCCCACTTTTGGTGCAGGTCAAGATTTCTGGAAACCCCTGAAATCTGGGTTAGCCCACTTGTCCTTAAAAGCAACCAAATGATCTCTTGTAACACCTCTAATCTTCGACATTTATAGTGAGTTACAAGTGCCAAAAAATGCTCTAACACCAGTCAAATCACTTAGAATAACCTGTACAGCCTCGACTCTCGACCCGGACTGACCGACTGGCAGAGCTGAAGCAATCGCCCTCGTACATGACGTGAATTGTGTCGTTACTAGTCGTTAGGTTAGCTTCTCGAAACATTTAACTTAATTTAAGATTACAATGTTTTCTTTAGTAAACGTTTGTCCATGTTGTGAATGGGCGCTGCAGGTGAGGGTCGTTATTAACAGCAATCAATCACGTGATCAGACTACAGAACAGCGAGGCCATTCTTCGCTGACAGTGGACAGTGGACAGGTTCTGCTTTGTGCGGAGTGCAGCGCGACATAACTCTCTGGTGAATACATTTCTGTCTATCATCTTGTCTTCTCATAATGAACGATAGGTTTAGGAGGACAGTTAGTGAGGCACC
>NW_004798069.1:322126-323633 GCF_000002075.1 Aplysia californica | reverse complement strand
ATTTTCCATGTAAATGTTTTTTACGCCTCCTTCCATACAATTTAGATCATTTAGCAGGCGAGCTCCGACCTTGTCTGTGAGGATCCACCCACGTCCCAGTCGAAAGGCCGAGACTCTCGACAAAACTTCTCTCCACACGAGAATCGTAATAAATAATAATTTATAATAATTGCATTTGTATAGCGCATATCCATGCTCAAGAGGTTGCTCTATGCGCTTTACAACTATTATTACCCCAGCAGACCATCTGAGAACACTCAGAAACATTCTCACCTTCCGCGGAAGCATACAGTGCAAGCTGCGGATTTCACGTGCGCAAGCACTTTCAAACTAACAAGATTTTTCACTGTCTACAGCTGGGTACCCATTTTCACCTGGGTGAAGTGAGGAAAATTTGTGCAAAGTGCCTTTCCCAAAGACACAACGTCAGGTCCCTGACGGGATTCGAACCCACGATCTTACGGTTGCGAGTCCGAGAGCCTAACCACAAGGCCACCGACGTACTCAGGTCTTCTGCGTGCAATAGCGAAGAGCCTAACTGCTACACCCCCTGCCAGTATTAGATACAGCATAAACATTTTGCAATCATAATGGGGAAAATCCAAAGAAACTGGGTGGTAAACATCGCCAATCGGCGAGATGAGGCCGCAAAGTGTGAAAATGAGTTCTGGAAATATCATGTATTCCAGAAAGCTTATTAAGAGGCTTGTTAATAAGCACGAAACTGGCCTTATATTATAAGCCTAGCGAATCAACAACAAACCAAAAAAAACCCCCAAAAACCAACAAAATACAACTACATTATGTAATTGTTTTCGCTTGCGCGCAGAAGACAAGAGTTTGATTTCTGGGGAGGGGGAATTCTTATCAAAGTTTGTCCATCAATCTGCTAGGATCTTGTATCTCTTTCAGCCCGGGTTGACCCTGACAGGCAGAGTCGAGGCAGCCCGCCTCCCAAAGGACATTAGTTATGCCCAATGTTGGTCGTAAGACGTCTGCAATAACAATGCACTGTCGTTTCAACTAATATACCGTGATTTTTTTAATTTTTAAAAAAAAATTAAAAATTATTATATTTGGGGGGGAGGGGGTAGAGGGGGTGATGAAGCATGTCCTGTTTCATAATAGTATTATTATTCAATGAATATAACCAAATAATTTGCATCCGCTTCAGATATGGTTCACAATGTATACCTTTATGTTATCGCGTCTCATCTGTGCTAAGGATTTTTACACATCCGTCTCTGTTGACTCATTTTGTAATTTTATATTGTAATAATGATGGGGGCGGAATCGGATCATGAATAAGAGCAAATGAAGTGTGCATAACTTTCGTGTGTGTGTGTGTGTGTGTGTGTGTGTTTGTGTGTGTGTGTGAGTGTGTGTGTGTGTGTGTGGGTGTGTGTGTGTGTATGTGTTTATGTATGTGAATGTGTGCATGTGAGTGTGTGTATGGGTGTTTTTTTTATATGTGTGTGTTTTTTTTAGCGGGGGGGGGGGGGGGGGG
>NW_004798069.1:318952-322026 GCF_000002075.1 Aplysia californica | reverse complement strand
GGGGGTTGCTCATACGACATCGTCGTCAGTCATGAAGGGCGTTTGGAAGGCGCCACTACAAGGCCTAGATTACTTTCTCTCCCTCAGTTGTTCCAATCCACCTTTATTTTTGTCCCTTTCACTGAATGGCCGTTGATGTGTCGATGTGTGTCTCTCTACTCAAACACATAAACAAGCTCACCGACCCCTTACTTTGAAGTTACGTGGGAACGGACAAGGAATGCTGCATTTATGTGTCCGTGTTGTTTTACAAACATTCCTATCCTCACTTAACAGTGTGAATGCCTGCGGGTGCCTGGAGGGTGCCACAAGTAGTTTGTCCTTCTCTTCTAATCCTCTCTTCCATCTGTGAGTTCATTTAACCCTTTTCGTGGGTGGTTGGCGGGTGCCCTGGTTTTGTTTGCTCCTTCTATCCTATCAAGTATCTTTCGTCCTGATCTCTCCCTTCTTTTTTATGTTTGTTACTCTCTTGTAACACCTCTAATCTTCGGCACTTACATGACCTCATTGAGTTACAAGTGCCGTAAAACTCATACTAAAACTAACCTTTTTGTCTTCAATAAATGACGGGCATTGTGTCGAACATGACAGTATGAGTTTTTTTAAGAATATCCGAGCAAAGAAATGAAGAGAGAAACACGATCACAGACGTCTGTTTCAGATCTGGCACTTAATCATGTTGATTGTATGTCGATAGTATGTTGCCCGGAATTCAGATTACTCAATTTACAGGCTGAGCTTATTTTGGAATATTTCATAAACTCTGCAGAGGACGGTTGGTTAAAGTACGCTGTACTTTGTAAACTGACTTATGAGTATATCGAAGTGTTAATCTTATGGAAAGTCAGTTTCCTCAAAGAGCTTAATGTCCTGTCTCTCCGGTGGTGTAGCCAGGCCATGTCAACGGACCTCGAAAAGCGAAATATTTCGCCTTAAGCCAAGGAAAATTTCTCCACTTGTGCGGGTGACTGAGAAAATGACCATCTGTCTCCGAGACAGCATTCCACGAAAGATACAGGACATCAGACGTCGTCCTAGCGAAGATATCTCAACATCACTAAGATTCGTAGGTTTGCTAAGTGGGTTACCGATTCACGTTAAATGAAAATATTGAAAACAAGAAAGATAAAAAATAAGAGAGAACAAGTCTTGTGGTAGCCGTAGGGAGACATCTGTCATAAAGATACAACAAGAAGACTGGGCGTTATAAGTATTTCTAACATTAGGCATGAATTACACACACGTTCCTAACTGCTGGTCATTGCAATGCAAAGTCGAATACTGAGAAAGGGAAAATTGAATTCGTTGTAATGAAATAACTAAAAGCATAAGTAGGGGTTTTCATAATTGGAAGCAGAACCATCATGAGGTAATAACATTTGTCAGGCGGCCGTATTTTTCGAGGAGAGGGTATTTATAATGGCTTTTGGTGTGCTTGTAAATCTTTAAATTGTGTATCAGGGTGATGTGAAACACACAGGGCTCTTAATCTTGGGGGCAACGAGAAGGGTGAGTTCGATTTCTCGGGGGGATGGGGGGGGGGTTATTGAGTTTATCCGGGAGGAGGGGGGGTGTTTTGTTTCTTTTGTTTTTTGTGGGGGGGGGGTTGTTTGTTGTTGTTGTTGTTGTTGTTGTTGTTGTTGTTTTTTGCTAGAATCAGGATGAAGCATATCGTAAACCCCACTACCAGGTTTGGCTGAGGGAATAATAATCAAATCAGCCCGCTTCCTTTAGTAACCTAAATTGTTTAGAGTGGAGCGTAAAAGATTAAAAATCAATCACAAAAATATTTCGTGTCTGTGAGACGCCCTTAATAAGTGACTTGGAGAGGCCTTCAGCGGTTGTTCAACTAAACCTATGGCGTTGTATGTGATATCTGAGGAAGGCCTTAGGATAAGACACCGACAACGATTTGTGGTCAGAGAATCGATTTATAGGCGAGTGATTGTGAGGCGCCGCTGGTGGTCTCTATGTCTTTTTTTTTCCCTCCTATGTTGCTTCTATCTACACATTTTCCCCTTTTTTCCCCAGCCCTGTGATCTTCACTGTAACATGTTAACACTAGGCTTCTCTTTACTCAAAAATATCTCACATGTTCACTATGTGCGTCTCTTTTCCCCAAACTCGATTCGCAGAAAGGTTGTGGGTGGTTGGCGGGTGCTCTGGTGTGGTTTGCACCTTCTTTCCTATCAAACATCTATCGTCCTTATCTCCCCTCCTTCTTTTTTGTGTTTGTTACTCTCTTGTAACACCTCTAATCTTCTGGGGCTCATATGACCTTACGCAGTTGCGAGTGCCGTAAAACTCTTACTGAAACTAAAGCAGAAAGGTTGAAGTGTTGGGAACCCTATCATATCGCAGCCAATAAAGTTAATGACGTTACTCTGCCCTAGTTTAAAATATTGGACACATCAGCTGGGGACGCCATCACTTGTGCCAAAAGGCTGAGAAGGACTTGGTCAAACTTTTTTCTCTTTTACTTTCCCTCTGTTGGTCTCTTGCTTTTCGTTTCCCCTGCACTGAATAACCAATATAATTGTGTCGACATACTCGTACCTGTCTTTATTTAACTCAAGACGTGTAATTTTTTTTCGTAATGAAGAAGGAGTAGATCATTACTTTTTTTTCATTACCCTCTCTGGAGTTTGAATTCACGTCCTGGGTGGTGGGCGGGTGTTTTGGTGCGTTTTGCTTCTTCCTTCCTATCAAACATCTATCATCCTTATCTCTCCTCCTTTTTTGTGTTTCTTACTCTCTTGTAACACCTCTCTAATCTTCGGCACTTATATGACCGTTTTGTGTTGCAAGTGCCGTAAAACTCTTGCTAAAACTAAAAAGAACTCACGTCCTCTGTGCCGACAATGACAATGATATACATGTAACAATCTTTATTCATCTCACAGGGAAAAATTTGTCGAGGTCGTTAACAAAGGCAGTAGACGTTACAAAGGTTAGACTTAAAGGTGCACTCACGCAAACGCACAACAAGACAGGACATTAGTAAATACATGTATCACGTGCTGAAACAACTCGCTCGGTAAACCATCTCTCTCTCTCTCTCTCTCTCTCTCTCT
>NW_004798069.1:315854-318171 GCF_000002075.1 Aplysia californica | reverse complement strand
TACACACACACACACACACACACACACACACACACAAACTCACTCACACACAAGCACACACACTCTCCTTATACTTTTTTCACCATTCTCTATCCGTCTTTCCTTTCCTTTCTTTCCAGCCCATCTTCCACTTCTTCCCCTCCGTACCCATTCGCCCATCACTGAAAAAAGACATCTCAGAAAAACAAATTATTAATCTTCTGCTGAAGGAAACGTACAAGATCCACCAAAAAGCACTCGACTGCTTTACCACTCGACTGCTGTACCACCACCACCACCACCACCACTACCACCAACAACAACAACAACAACAACATCAACTACAACAACATCAACTACAAAAACAACCAAACACCACCACTTGACATAGGCTAATAATAATACATGTCCGATGTATATCAGCAGCAACACACGCGTATCGCGATTAGACGACTACTCAGCACACGTACTTGTATCGCGAACCTACGACTACTCGGCCTCGGTGAAAGAAATCCGAAATAGCTCATGCTTGGTTGATCGACAAACGAACGTTGGACTGTGTCGTGGAGAGAGGGGGGCAAGAGGCAAAGCCGACCTGAAGCGGTGAAGGAGCGAGATAAATAAACACGAATACCTTACTCCAGCAACACCTTCAGCCGAGACCCCGCGCACTGGAGATTGGAGGTATACTAAGCAGCAAGGATTCACCCCTTTGACGATTCGGCTTTATATAGTTTTTAGTATTAGATCGATGGTAACTCGAGCTCCGGGAGATCTGAGTGTTTGTTGACAGTGTTTCCGTGAAGTTTTTTCTTCTGTTTTCTTTCGAGGAGAGTTTTCATCATGCGTTAGGCCTATTGTGTACCTCTAGATCTTCCCCGACTCGGCCATTGACTTTGGTGGTGTGTGTTTTATAAGCCAGAGGAAGTTTGTTTGGGAGTTTTGTCGTTTGTTTGTTTGTTTGGTTTTTAAAAATAATATTTGCTTCAATCGGAGATTTATTAGACAGCGGACGTGTCTGTGTGTATGCGTGTGTGTATGGTGCTTTAGGAAAACGTATTTCTGCTTTTCAAAATCGATCTGTGTTAGATCTAGAATCTAGAGTCTAGTGTAGGCCTATTTTAATATTTTAAAAGCCTTTTTTCTGTGATTTTACCGCAAGTGATAATAATAATAGTCTTGTCTAGTGTGTGTGCTCATGGTGCCTTAGAAAATGTTTGCATGTCTCCGTTGTGAAGGAACGCTAGAGGTTTTCATATTTTGTAGGCTAGGTCAGTGTTTTCCTCGGCTTTTTTAAAGAGGGTTTTGTCTGTATGCCTTTGTTTGGTTTTCACATCGACGTCTAAATAGGTGAGGAATGTATTTTACCTAGGAGCTGTGGTATTATGCATGCGAGTATGTATGTTTTATGAATGTATGCACGTTCACACATGTTCTTTCTTTCGTGAACTCGTGAAATACTGGTAGGACATTATTGATCTTGTACGTACTTGTGATTGTTTGTTCAATATGTCTCTACATTTGATAGATCTAGTTGGTGTATAATGACGTATTACTAAGCTGGGTGGTATTGAG
Organism: Aplysia californica; assembly: GCF_000002075.1. Lineage (NCBI taxonomy): Eukaryota > Metazoa > Mollusca > Gastropoda > Aplysiida > Aplysiidae > Aplysia > Aplysia californica. The sequence goes on along the minus strand of NW_004798069.1, from coordinate 316,617 downwards.
TCATTGACACCCCTACACGAACTCAGGAAGTAAATGGTTTGAAGGGAGAACCTTAGAATTGTTCGGTGGTCATTGTATAGATTTGCCGTCCCAGCCAACACTGTAAGATTACTTAAGAGACCGAGCCTCGAACTCTGACGTCTATCTCCGATACGACCGAGCCAACTGGGCAGAGAGCCTTAAAAAATACCTCTAGATCTAGATTTAAACAACCCAAGCTCAGAACGACCCGACAGGGATTGGAACCATGGCCTTCCACTCCGTGGTCTACCTCACTATACGCACTGAACCCAGGGAGACTGAATTGACACATTGTTTCCTGAATTGACATATTTTTTCCTGAATTGACATATTGTTTCCCCTTCACACCTGGTAACTAAAGAGAACTCAGTCGTAGCATATATTCTTTCTCTTTCATTTAGTACTACGTGTCTTCTAATTCTTCTTCTATCCCGTGGTTGGGGCAACCGTGGGGGCACCACTGCATTGGAAAACCAGCTCTCGCCGTCTATTTTTGTCCTCTGCTCTCCTCAGATTGTCACCCATCGTCTTTCCTGTCCACTCTGTAATGTTGTCCTCCCATCTCCTTCTCTGCCTTCCTCTCTTTCTCTTTCCTTGTACGGTTCCTTGCAAGATTGTTTAGGCAAGTCCTGTGGATCTTGTACTACATGTACTATCATCGTAATCTGTTTCTGGCAAACTTTGCTTGTATCGCGCCGACTTTACCTACACCACAACGTAACAAAAACGTATAGGGTGTTCA
>NW_004798069.1:311820-314033 GCF_000002075.1 Aplysia californica | reverse complement strand
GGGGGTCTGCTTTAGGCGACACTTCAAACAATCGCTATTAACATGTCAATGAAATGTAGATTTAATTGTACAAAACATTAACGCAATTGTAATGTTGTCGGTGAGATAATGAGATTACCCACACCCGAAATAACTTCTAGATCACACTGAACTCAAACAGAAGACCTCTGGTTGGGCGGGTGGTTGAAGGGCGCTACTATAAGTCGTTTCTTTCCCTCATTTACGCAGTTGCGAGCGCCGTAAAACCCAAACTAAACTAAACCTCTTTCCCTCAGTTGTTTCTGTCTGTCTTTCTTGCTTTGTCACAGTACTAAATGTTCGTTATTGCGACAATGTGCCCCCTCTTTCGGACTATCAAACAACTATCGTCCCAATGTCTCCTCCTTCTTTTTTTGTTTGTCTTTGTAACACATCAGATCTAATTTTGGGCGCTTATTTGACCTCATTATCATGTTGCAAGTGCCGTAAAACGCTTTCTAAAACAAGATGTGGTCTTATGTTTCTATTCCTCTTCGGTGTTACCACGTTACAATCGTCGCCTGTTTCTAGGGCAGCACATCTGTTATCAATTTGACTCGCGGTAAACAATTGCTCATTTACATGTTTTCCAAGCCTTTTTCTCCTTTCTTTGTGTCATAAAAGTAAATATAGATCTAGCCATCCATTTGGAACTTACTTGACATAGTTCACACATCCGGGATCTCCACAAGCCACAGGGCCACACGAAGGTCACCATGACGTCACGGGGCAAAGACGTTTTTTCTAGCTTATTAATTGTGAATGGGTAAGGGGGGGGGGCGCTGGGGGTGTCAAAATATATCTAAACTCTCAGTGCAATAAACAAATCCAAGTTATCGCTATTGGGGTTTGTTGTGACCTTTCTCTTAGTATTATTTAAAATATATCTAAACTCTCTGTGCAATAAACACATCCAAGTTATCGCTATGGGAGTTCCCATATATTTCTTCTCTGTCTGCACTTTGGCTATGAGATAATTTACAAAACCTATTCAGATAACTGGGTTTTTTTTTTATGTGTTTCTCACTGTGTGCTTGTCTTTCACTCGCACAGGTACTTTTTATTTTTTGTAGGTTAAATAATATTTTGAAGTACTTGTATAGACGTCTGTGGTGAAGCGGTTAGTGTTAGGTGCTCCCCTGTCACACACACACAGAAGACCCGAGTTTGATTTCCGTGAGAGGAATTTTTTTTTCAAGTTCATATATCTCGGTCTTTCTGCTGGGGCGTTGTATTCCTCTTAGTCTGAGTGTGGGTGGTTGGCGGATGCTCTGGTGTGGTTTGCTTCTTCTTTCCTATCAAACATCTATTGTCCTTATCTCCCCTTCATCTTTTTTATGTTTGTTACTCTCTTGTAACAGCTCTAATCTTCTGGCGCTCATATGACCTTATGCAGTTGCGAGCGCCGTAAAATCTCTACTAAAACTAAAACTAAACAGAAGACCCGAGTTTGATTTCCGTGAAAAGAATTTTTTTTTCAATTTCATATATCTCGGTCTTTCTGCTGAGGCGTTGTATTCCTCTTAGTTTGAGTTGGCATAGACTGGTAGGACCGAATCCAGGGTCTAAACTGTGTCGAATGAGCGTAAAAACAACTAATCTTTAAAAGTACTTGTTACTCTAGGCATCCAGCTGTTGTCCGCTCCGTGGGCTATCATCATCATCATCATCATCATCATCATCATCATCATCATCATCATCATCATTGCCTTTCTCACCCTGGGTCAGGATATAGGCCATGAACAAACACTCTCCACCTTTTCCCTATCCTGGGCGAGTCGCTTGATGTCACTCCACGTCTTCCCACTTTTCTGTACTTTTCTATAGATCTACCTTTTTGTCAACCTTGCTGTTGTCTTTCTGTTCCTGGCTTAGTGTGGCCGTTAATCTTCCTAAACTCGCCGTAAAATGCAACTCAACTTCATTCTTTTAGTGTCTTTCTCTGACGTTATTTCTAGGAACTCTTCACTCGCTCAATTTCACGCATTTTTGTTTCGGTTCTCGTCCTACCTGCTCTTGTTATCGTCCTACCTGCTCTTATTATCGTCCTACCTGCTCTTGTTCTCGTCCTACCTGCTCTTGTTCTCGTCCTACCTGCTCTTGTTATCGTCCTACCTGCTCTTGTTCTCGTCCTACCTGCTCTTGTTATCGTCCTACCTGCTCTTGTTCTCGTCCTACCTGCTCTTGTTATCGTC
>NW_004798069.1:308520-309642 GCF_000002075.1 Aplysia californica | reverse complement strand
TCCTCTCTCGTTGCCGTTAATGCATTTTCTATCACCTCTTGTCCTAAACGGAGTGAAAGCGAAGGGTTGACCACACTCGTGACTTTACGAGACAAAAACGTCTTGTCTTGTCCCGAACAGAAACTGTGAAGACTAGGGCCTACAGTATGGGCGGACCCCGCTCGGGATTTTAAGAGGGAAAAAAAAAATCCAACAAATTCCCCCCCCCCCTCCCCCAAACTCCCTTGCCCCCGTCCTCACATACAGTTTGAGTTTATGCATAGTCGCAGTGTCGTCCATATTTCCTGGTCGCTTTGGCAGATGACCAATAAAAATGTATTTTGGTGTGACCGGTTTCTAAGGCTCCACGTGTCCGTGATGCGGCGATGCGCCTTATGGTATCTGACCACAATGTCCGGAGGAAAGTTTAGTAAAAGTAAGCTTGTGGGTGGTTGGCGGGTGCTCTGGTGTGGTTTGCTCCTTCTTTCCTCTTAAACATCTATCGTCCTTATCTCTCCTACTTCTTTTTTACGTTTGTTGTTACTCTCTTGTAACACCTCTAATCTTCGGCACTTATATGACCTTATTGTGTTGCAAGTGCCGTAAAACTCTTTACTAAACTAAACTAAAAAGTAAGCTTTAGCCCTCCTTTCGGAACTTCGGGGGAAGAGGTGGTGGTATTCCTTCAAATACATTTTCCACTACCGACGTTTAAATACAGCAAGGTGACGACAAGACGTTGATTTAACGTACATTAACAGCTTCCTGGGCACGTATTTTCACCTTGAAGAGATTTCCAGTTTGCTTTTTACACTTTTTTACGACTGTTTTAGTTTATCCCTCGTACTTCTGGCCTTCCCTCTTCCGGAAATCCTCGCCCATAACTCTCTTTACCTGTTTAGCAGGTAATAAGGGGAGAGGGTGGTAACTGATGGGTGTACCTTCTTTTCAAGGTGTCATGTGTTCTTTTTGCTTTCTCCGACAATCATTAAGTGACCATTACGGTGTCCATGTGCGTCTCTTTAGCTTAAACAAACAATTTCTCCCGAAGCAGCGGGTAAACAAACCGCTAAGCGTATTTCTCACTCGTATAAATACTGGCTCCATACCAAAGCTAAAAGCATCGGAGACGTTTGAGAATCC
>NW_004798069.1:306011-307864 GCF_000002075.1 Aplysia californica | reverse complement strand
CGCTGCTGCCATCGCGTTTCCTTTTCTAGTTTTGTTGTTGTTTTTGTTTGTTTTGTTTTGTTTTGTTTCCTATTGTGACTGACGTAAGAAATGTAGAGCACAAATACAAAGTATTTCACGAGTTATTGCGTTACCTAGATCTATGTACTGTTGTTGTTGTTTTGTTTTGTTTTTTGTGTGTTTTTTGTTGTTGTTGTTGTTGTTTTTTTGTTGTTTAAAGAAAAATACTGAGCTTTGAGAAAGGAGTGAGCAAAACCCACGGTCTATCAATAAATAGACTACTGGCTTCGTTCGTCTTTGATAGAAAGGGGGAGAGTGTAGGATATTTCACCATTTGTAGTAGTGTTTATTTTCTGTTTCCCCAAATCTACACTGCTTATATATATATATAACTGTGACAGATTGTGATCTGAGGACATCGTTGCACTTACCCAGGTTGTTTCAGAAATGGAGATTACCTTGTGAAACGCTTATCGACAAAAATATTTCTTTCTATCGACATTTGAGGTAAGGGTCATTATATGGCGTTTTGACAAACATGTACATCCCCCCCTCTTAACTAAAGTGTCACAAAATTTTATGTCAATAAATGTCATTTTTAAGTCATAAAGTCATTATGATTTCTTTCATTAAAAAATGGTTCTTCTTTGGGTTAGGCCTATTTCTCGCTCAATAAATCAGTATCGTGACGGTTGTGGGAGTTGTTTGAAACGTTAAAACGGGCCTGAATGATGTGGAGTTAGTTTTGAAAAGTTTCAGTGAGTTTGTAACGAAAGAATATTATTCCTTTGAGTGTCACATTACCTTTTATAAAGTTGCGTTGTGATTACGTGTGTGGGTTTCTATAGACTTGCACATGCCGTTCCTAAAACGGATCACTGCGAGCCATTAAAAAATCTTGGGATTATCAGCGCATTGAGTGAATGTTTGCACTTCCACAGAAGATCAATTTTTTCTTACCTGCCGGGGAAGGCTTGTTTCTCTACCTGCCCACCCGTACGTTTATCTGTTTGTCTGTCTGTCTGTCTGTCTGCCAGTCTGTCTGTCAGTCTGTCTGTCAGTCTGTCTGACTGTTTGTCTGTCAGTCTGTCTGTCAGTCTGTCTGTCTGTCAGTCTGTCTGTCAGTCAGTCTGTCAGTCTGTCAGTCTGTCAGTCTGTCAGTCTGTCTGAATGTCTGTCTATTTGTCTGACTGGTTGTCTGTCTGCCTGCCTTCCTGGCCGTCTCCGTCTGTCTGTCTATCTCTCTGTCTGTATATCTCTCTGTCTGTCTATCTATCAGTATCTTTCTTTGTCTATCTATATGTCTGTCTATGTATCTATGTGTCTATCTATCCGTGATTCCATTCTATTTTTCTATCTGTAGATACCGCTTACACGTTTTCTTGCTTGGTCTCTTAGTTCACACACATTAGACATCGTCCTGCAAGAAAAAGATTTGGAAGATATGAGTCCTTTGCCAGGATCGTAGACATGTACATTTGTATTATAATATTCTAGACTATGCACTTTGGCGTATTTCCGGCTCGCTGTGGAGCGCGCTATTTGACTTGGGTTGAGCCAAATGAATGGAGTGGGGGGTGGATGCCACCCGCAAGTGACTATTGCAAGAATAGTGTTTCGCTCTTCATTTAGGCGTAATCTTATTAGCTCTCCCCATGGTGCTCACGCTTGGCCTTTGAAGTTTTTACAGAGAGTTGGGAGTGGCGGACATGACAGTTCGAAGATCTAGGAGTATAAGTCTATGGGAAAGGACACAGCAAGATCTGGGAGACAGAAACCCGAAGTGGGGCAGGACATCCTGTGGCATCCTGGGGAGACAGTCTGCGCCGTGTCGGGAGGGCGGTGGAAGGGGT
>NW_004798069.1:302996-305142 GCF_000002075.1 Aplysia californica | reverse complement strand
TCTCTCTCTCTCTCTCTCTCTCACTCTCACTCTCTCTCTCTATCTATCTCTATCTCTCATGAGTTTTCATAGACGAATGTAATCCAGCTTTGACCAAATCAATAACGTATGTCCCTAGAGCTTGTTTAACCACATGTCCGTACTGCTTGTAGCGTATCCTCCGTCCAGCCGTCTCTACTTTTCATCTTTCTTCCAGTAGGCCTAACTTCCACTCCAAAATCCTGCTTAATATTTCGTTTCACATACACACTCCTTTTTCCTCTTTCAAAAGTTCTACTTTTTCACGCAAAACTGTGGATGTGGAACAAACTTCGGCCTGTTCCTCTTGAGACGACGTCGGTTCCTCACGTCTGATCCTTGTTTGTTTTTGTTTGTTTGTTTGTTTATTTTCCTGGGCGTGTCAGGCTTTCCGCCTCCTACGTTGCCCTGAAGTCAAGAACACAGAACGGTTTGTCGTGTTCATGGCCGACGATTAACACCCTCAAAAACGAGTGCAGATCACCCATAGAATTGGGAAAGGGACAAAAGGTACGTGGGTTGTTGGAGGACGCTGCTTCTTATTCCTATCTCTGTTGTGTTTGTCAGTCTGTCTTGCTTTTTTCCCCTTTCACGTAATGACCAGTATTGTGCCCCCCCCCCCCCTTTCTGTTAATGACCATTGTTGTGCCGATAAACTTCTCTATTCTTCTGATTATAGAAACGAAACAAAAAGGGCAAGGAGAGTTTCTAGTAATTCTACCAAATCTACACTGAAATATTGAAGTTACATGATGTACGGTATACATACGTGGAACACCTCATCAGGATTCAGTTCTGAAATCGTGGACACTGCAAGTTTCCACGGGACAAAAAATAGCTTTTGAAAAGCGGTCTTGATTCTTAAACGCTGCCCAATACCGCCTGACGAACATAAAGCTTGTATGGAATCATTAAAAACGACTGGCTCACTATTGCAAAAAGCATGGTTATAATAACTCAGTTGGCTGCATGTTTCACTTTCATAGGGTGACCCTGGTTCATTGAACTGACGACTGAAACACGGAAGTTTGGGTTTCGAACATCATTCTGTCTTCCTTTCTGGAATGTATTGTTCATTTTACTGTTTCAATGTGTTTGTGTGTGGGCAGGGGGAGGGGGGGTACCTTGTTTTTTAAGTACTTTAAAGACTTAACGTGGCGTCTAGAAGGATTGGGTCGTTAGCGGGTGTTCTGGTGTGGTTTTCTTCTTCTCTCCTATGAAATATCTATCGTCCTTGTCTCCCCTTCTTCTTTTTTACGTTTGTTACTCTCTTGTACAACCTGAAATCTCCATGCGCTCATATGACCTTAAGCAGCTGCGAGCACCGTGCATAAAACCTCTACTAAAACTAAACTTAATTTAGAAGGAAACACTATTTCTCTGTCCTTGTTCTCCTTGTCCCTGATCCCACTTCTGTGTCACTCAAGGATTCTTCGAGGACAGGGATCTCTTAATATGCTTGCGGCGAGACGCTTTAGATCGGCTATTTGTTCCCTTAAAAATACATCAAAAGGATAAATGCACAAAAGGAGACGTAGGAGAACCGAATCAGGTTTCAAAATAGGAGGCTTGGGGCTTAGGGGATGACCTGAATGTTTTAGTTGACTGACTGAACATAATGTGGCGTCTGATTCGAGCGGTCACCACAAAGTGTTCAGAACCGTGGATGTGGATACGGATGAAGAGATCTTCTTTCCTCATGCTCCAAAGAAGCAATCCAGAAGAAAAAAGAAAACAACTTTTAAATAAAATTATCAGTCATGTCTTGAATTTGTGGAAGTGCATAATATGTATGAGCATATTTTATGATATCGGGTCTCCGATTTAAATGTCTTGAAGGGGTGGGTATCTTGCCTTGTATTTCAGAGAGAGAGACAGGCGGTGGTTTTCCTATATATACCTTAGATAGTTCGATTGGATATATGTTTACGTAATGATCATCTGGAGGAAAGTTTAAAACGAACACAAAAAAGTTTTTAAAGTTTGTCATTGGGAAATGTGCAACTCCGGCTGCCTTCCTTAGTGTGTTGTTGTACAAGTAAAGGACGCTTTGTCAAAGTTCAGATGAAGTTGGCAAGAAATGAGAAGTTAGAAATAATGAATGAATAAATGAATAAATTAATATATA
>NW_004798069.1:300142-302779 GCF_000002075.1 Aplysia californica | reverse complement strand
ACACACACACACCCTCCCCCACGGCTCTGTCATGCACGCTGTGGTTGGGATCAAGACCGGTATCGGGCTAGGAACGATTCAAATCACCAAAACTTCGCATATTTCGAATGTCCCGAATATCTCGAATATAGACATGTGACCGTGGAGAACAATGATCGCCGATGTCTGTTTTAGATAATATGTACTAGATCAAGACATTGCAGAGGGACGCACATTAAGAGAGTCACGGTATTAAGCTCCACAACATATTTCTAAAGGTATTTTAGGGGTCAACAGGTGCTCCATTGTGCTATAAAAGAAAAATAATGCATCCCGATCGTAGCTAATCAAAGGTTCAGTTCCGCCCTTCGTCGATTAACCGAAACGGTTGCTTATGCATGTGTTTTCCTCACAATCATAATACAACTACGTAAGTCATTTTGTGAGTTTTTGAGAGGAAAAAACAACTTTAAGAACATGGTTACCTTAGTCAACATTATGACTTGATAAAAAATCAAAATAATTGCTGTGGATGGTTGGCGGGTGCTCTGGTGTGGTTTGCTTCTTCTTTCCTATCACACGTCTATCGTCCTTATCTCCCCTTCTTCTTTTTTATGTTCGTTACTCTCTTGTAACACCTCTAATCTTCTGGCGCTCATATGACCTTATGCAGTTGCGAGCGCCGTAAAACCTCTACTAAAACTGATCTAAACTAATTTCTCAATAATTGGATTATTAGTACACGAAACAAAATCGTAATTCATGTATATATATTGAAGTTGCGGAACAAAGGGCAAGCATTTTTCCCATACCAACGTTCCAATCATGAAACCTGAGAGAAAATCTCTTACGACTTGTGTTGTGATCGGGTCGTGATGTGATATCATCGGCGGATTGGTTAGTTTTGTTTTGTTTTTCTAACAATAAATGTGTGCTCTTTTGGTATGAAGTTGAAGCAGTGTGTTTTATGAAAACTCTACGGCTCAATTCGACACTATTGTGTCGATAGTGCCGTAAAACATCTACCCAATTAAATCAAATCAAATTCGACACTTAAGAACACAACACCTACAAGAGTTTGGTTTGCGAGCTGTTGGGAGACGCTACTGACACGTCCTATTTTTTTGTTTTAAAGTCCTTCTTCATTTTCAGTGCAGTCTGGATGTCTTGGGGTTGTTGTTTCTTTTATTTGGTGTTTGTTTTGTTGTTTCATTTGTTTTGTTTTTGGGTTTATTGTTTTATTTTTTTAGGTTTGTTAGGTTTTGTTTGGGGGTTTTTTCTTTAAGGGGGGGGGGGCTTTGGGTTTTTTAGGGGGGTTTTTTCTTCTGTTTTTGCCCCAACACTGCATGGCGGTTATCATCTTTGTTTCCTTCTCTTCTGTTTAACCAAGCAAAATTTTGTATACGTTTTGAATTGACCGACAGGCTTCAGTGGTTACAGGGCGACACTGGTAGGTCCTACTTCTTGATGATCCCACTTCTATTTCTGTCTTTATGTCTTCCTCTTTTATCCTCTTGAGAATAGATTGTCGATATTCTATCTGTTTGCTTCTCTTTTGCTCAGGCGCTAGTGGCTGGAGGGCGTCACATGTAGGTCCTACTTCTTTTATTTCCTTCCGTCGTTTCTGTCTGTCAGTCTTGCTTCTTCCCTGCACTATATATGACCGTCAAGGTGTCGACCTGCTTCTCTTAACTCAAAAATTTTGCTCAACCAAACACAATTTGTTTTGCTACCAGACAGTCGGTCTCGAATTGACCACAGGTGGTCGGAGGGTGCCTCTGGAAGATTCTCCTTCTTTACTTTCCCTCTGTTGTTAGTCTCGGTTTGTCTGACTTTGACCCAGTACTAAATGACCGTCGCCGTGTCGATGGTCTCTTCTTTATTCAAACAAACATCAAATTGACCAGAAGGCTGAAGTGCGAAATCTGGGTTCCAGCGCAGTTTTGAGTTTGACGGTTTTACATGCTCTAACACCCCCCCTCCCCCACCCCCAGTACAATGTCCAGGATGTATATTTGGATGTTCTGTGTCTAAAACTGTGCCTTTTATTTGTAGGGAGATGAGTTGCAGTAATGACATTTTATTAAGGAGGTTTGCTCAAGGTATACGAAATGATTCGGTGGAAAAGAGATCAACAATTTCTTTTAAAATACTGAATTAATTTTCAGCGTGGTAATGCGATAAAACACCAAGAATGGTTGGACGACACTGCTGTTAGATCCTACTTCTTTACTTTCTTTCTGTTATTTGTTTATATATAATGTGTGTGTGTTCTCTTGTGTTTTTTTACACATCACTAGCTGGCCGTCATTGAGCCAGCTTCTCTTTACACAAACAAGCAAAGACACAAACGTAATAAAATATTAAAATTTATCATAGAACAGAACGTGGAACGATTTTTAAGACGCGCCTACCTGTTTTCAATTTCAATAAAGAAAAAGAAAGAAAGGGAAAGGAAAAAAATGATGTGAAGAAACAAAATCATTCTTTTTGGGAAAAGCGCCAAGACGGGCCATAAATATTTTCCATCTCTCGAAATAGGCACGCTCCACTGAGTAGCATCATCGGCTGAGGAAGTTCGGCCTGGTGGGTTTGACGGGTTCAGTTGTGTGGCCGTCAGTAGGCCTAGGGTTCGGTCAGTGTGTGTGTGTGTGTGTG
>NW_004798069.1:298258-299309 GCF_000002075.1 Aplysia californica | reverse complement strand
CAGTTGTGTGTGTGTGTGTGTGTGTGTGTGTGTGTGTGTGTGTGTGTGTGTGTGTGTGTGTGTGTGTGCGTGTGTGTGTGTGTGTGTGTATGTATGTGGAACTCGCGACAGTTCCTGTTGTGATTTCCACAAGACATATGTATGGGATCTGTCTACTACTAGTACTACCCTATTCTTAGGTAGGTCATGTTTTTTTTTCACAACAGTGGGTGATTGAAGGGTGCTCTGGTGTGGTCTGCTCCTTCTTTCTTACCAAATATCCTGATCTCTCCTCCTTCTTTTTTTGTGTTTGTTACTCGCTTGTAACACCCCTAATCTTCGGCACTTATGACCTTATTATTGTGTTGCAAGTGCCGTAAAACTTACTACATCCAAAACTAAAGTAATATCCACAAAAGTGCTGGAATCTATCTATTCTATTCTTTGTACGTCGTATGCAGGTCATGTTGTGATTCCCCCCAAGACGTTTGAGATCTGTCTTCTTGTACTACTCTATTCCTGTCCCCATGGTTTTATGCAAAAAAAAAGTTCTAAAATTAAACAAACTGAGCCCAAAAATGTGAAATTATGCGTTTCTGTTAATTTTAACAAAAAATGATAAAGGAAAATTATCAGAAATTATGCAAAAAATGATCAAATTTTGCTAAATTATGCGGGGTGCATAAAACTACAGGGACAGCTATTCTAAGTAGTCTTGGCCAGGTTGTCTGGGACTTTGGGAGGCGCTGTGTATTTATTTGATGTAAAATAGTTCTGTAGTTCTATGAAGATTGCAGACTTGTAGCTTCTGTCACTTTGTTTACGTGTCATGTTTACGCGTCCTCTGTGTTAGTGTGATGTTCGTTTCTGTTACTACCCACCTGTTCTGGCCCTTTCGTTTTTTAATTTTAGTTCTCTTTTTCTTCTTTTTTTTCCTCCTCACCTGAACAGTATACTTCTCTGGAACTGGCTCAAGGTGTAGACCCATACAATGCGTTGATGTTTTTGTTTTTGTTTTTTCTTTTGGGTTGTTGTTGTTGTTGTTGGGTTTGTTTTTTGTTTTTTTGGGGGG
>NW_004798069.1:294027-295361 GCF_000002075.1 Aplysia californica | reverse complement strand
TCTTTCCTATCAAACATCTATCGTCCTTATCTCCCCTTCTTCTTTTTTATGTTTGTTACTCTCTTGTAATACCTCTAATCTTCTGGCGCTCATATGATCTTATGCAGTTGCGAGCGCCGTAAAACCTCTACTAAAACTAAAACAGACTTAAATTATAATATCCTATTCTGGGCTCTGCCATGGTCGCCGCTCTTTGCTCACTATAACAACGTTGCTGTCCTGGTACACACCGTGGAAACGCAACTATTTCCTGAACATCAGAGTCTCACTGTGGTCGAGTACGCTCGCAACTATAATTCCTTCCTTGCTCTTCATTTGGTTCCAATAAATAGATCCAAATGGTGCTGTCTGTGGTCAACCGGAATTACGCTTGATTGCACAGACTTGGATATTACTTGTCTTGTATAGTACATGTCTATGGGGTGGCGTCGGTAGTCAAGTGGTCAGGCTACCGGACTCGTAATCGTGAGATTGCGGGTTCGGGGTTTCGAGCTTCAGCTCGGTCCGACGTTGTGTCCTTGGGAAAGGAGGCACTTTACACGAATTTCCCACTTGGCTCGGTCCTATCGGAGATGGACGTAGGTTTAACAAACGGAGAGGACAAACTGTATGGTCAAACTGGGTAAAAAGGGGGATAATCTCACCCTCAGATGGCCTTGACTTGGAGGTACCGCCTCTTTAATAACCTAACAGTGTTGATAGGAGCGTTAAACCTAAGCCATTTCTCCATTTCGCTATTTCGCCAAGTCTGTGGACTGGAAGCGGTGCTATTGGCGCACTTTCTGCTAGCTTTTGTGTCAGTCCTACTTCTTTTCTGTAGTACTCATCTGTTCTCTTAATCAGTCACGTGTAGTTGGAAGATAAACTGGAAGCAGAAGAAGTGAGTTTGATTCTAGGGTGAGGAAGTTGTACGTTTTATAGGGTATCTGTTCATAAAGTATGTATTTCTGGTGGAATGTTCCATTTTATCGAGTATATCCGTCTATCTGATGGGATCTTGTAGTTTATCGAGTATATCCGTTTATCTGATGGGATCTTGTAGTTTATCGAGTATATCCGTCTATCTGATGGGATCTTGTATTTTATCGAGTATACCCGTCGATCTGATGGGATCTTGTATTTTATCGAGTATATCCGTCTATCTCATGGGATCTTGTATTTTATCGAGTATATCCGTCTATCTGATGGGATCTTGTATTTTATCGAGTATATTCCCGTCGATCTGATAGGATCACTGACCTAAAAAGATTATAGTTTTAGGTCAGTGGATGGGGTCTTGTATTTTATCGAGTATATCCGTCTATCTGATGGGAACTTGTATTTTATCGAGTATT
>NW_004798069.1:291109-293146 GCF_000002075.1 Aplysia californica | reverse complement strand
CAATATGTCTGTCTGTCTGTCTGTCTGTCAATATGCCTGTCTGTCTGTCTGTCTGTCTGTCTGTCTGTCTGTCTGTCTGTCTGCCTGTCTGTGTGCCTATCTGTCTGCCTGTCTGTCTGCCTGTCTGTCTGCCTGTCTGTCTGCCTGTCTGTCTGCCTGTCTGTCTGTGTGCGCGCGCTCGACACACTGCTGTTGTGTCGTACAAAAACACTTAAGCAATAAGTGGCTCAGTGTTCCCTGATGACAAGTGGTTGCTTGGGTGGTCATTCAAGACGCGCGGAGGAGCGGGCGGTAACGGGCAGTAACGAGGAATAATTTAGGGTACGTTTACATCTGTTGCTCGTAATTGTTCGTTCCTGCAACAGTGTGTGGGAGGAATATTATAATATCTATCTGTATGCTGTTGGTTATGTGAATGTAATTGTGTGTATGCTTGTTGATATGTGAAGTGTGCTGACAAAATGAGTTACTTCTCGGATTTAAGCCATAAGGAAATAGATACATCATGCTTATAGGTGAAGCTTTTACAATTTATAAGTATGAAACAATGAAAGGCGTATTAGATCTATAGTTAAAGAATATGGCATCAATAAAAGTTCTACAAATGTGACCCTCGTATCAATTTTTCTTAAATATATCCATTTATGGGTTGTGAGAAGTAACTCATTTTATCAGCACGCCTCGCATATGTATTGGTCATTATGATATGCATAAACGCATGTTCATGGGTGTGCGGGTGGTTGGAGGACGTCACTGGTAGGTCCTACTTCTTTACTTTCCCTCTCTTGTTTCTGTCTGTCTGTCTGTCTTACTTTTTCCCAGCATTAAACGACTATTATAGTGTTCATGGTGTGCTTCTCTTTACTTAAGCCAACGAACGAACAAATAAACAAACAAATAAACAAACACACACACACACACAAACTTCAAGGCTGTGCCTTGTGTACTTGTCTTCCAGTGGGTATGTATGACGTCAGTGTAGATGTGTGCACTTGTGTGTGTGTGTTTCTGTAAATGTCTCTGTGTGTGAATACCTATTCATGTATGAGAATAAGATAAGATACGATAAGATAAGATAGTACTTTATTATCCCAGAGGGAAATTTTCCTTGGCTGTACAGGACCCTAAAATCACATGCAGGTATACATTAAAAAAATTTAAGTCATATATATATATTACTCTCATTAAAATTCAATATGAAAGGAGAAGTAAAGCTGACAAAATGTACATTTACATCAAATGCATCATTCAAGCTGTGTTTGCCACCTGTGAGTGTAAGCTTGTGCATAAATACGTGTGTGTGTGTGTGTGTGTGTGTGTATGCGCGTATTTACTTGTCTGTGTGTTTGTCTGTTTTTCGGAATGTGTGTGTGTGTGCGGGTGGGGGAGAAGAGGGAGAGAGCGGGGGAGGAGTGGGAGAGACAGGGAGAGAGAGAAAGAAAGAGGGAGAGAGAGAAAGAGAGAGAGAGAGATGAAGAGAGAGAGTGAGTGAGTGAGAGAGAGGAAGTGTGTGTGTGTGTATGTGTTTATGTGTGTGTGTTTGTGTGTGTGTGTGTGTGTGTGTATGTGTGTGTGTGTGTTTATGTGTGTGTATGTGTGTGTGTGTGTGTGTGTTTATGTGTGTGTGTGTGTGTGCGTGTGTGTATGCGTAGGTGCGTGAACGCGTACTTTGTAGATTACAGAGATACATCGACCTCAAAACACGTAACCCAAAGAAGAAAATAAGCTTTTTGGACAGGAACCACAACAAACCACACCGCGAAGAGCTGGAAAAATCCGGGAAGTTGGGAAAAGACCCGCCCGTGGTGTAGAGAGTACATGTACACATAGCCTAGTGTGAGCCGTGGTGTTGCCTCATGGAGAAGCAGCGGGGAGGGAGAGAGATGAGGACATAGACCTGCTGTGAAAACATGGAGGTGAGCAGAGAGAGGGAAGGTGAGCAGAGAGAGGGGAGGGGAGCAGAGAGAGGGGAGGGGAGCAGAGAGAGGGAAGGGTGGGGGGAAGAGGAGGAAAGAGTGAGGAGGGAGAGAAAGAGGG
>NW_004798069.1:285477-288736 GCF_000002075.1 Aplysia californica | reverse complement strand
TGTGTGCTTGCGTGTGTGCTTGCGTGCGTGCGTGCGTGCTTGTGTGTGTGT
This sequence comes from Aplysia californica, assembly GCF_000002075.1. NCBI lineage: Eukaryota > Metazoa > Mollusca > Gastropoda > Aplysiida > Aplysiidae > Aplysia > Aplysia californica. Next base: position 288,685 of record NW_004798069.1, on the reverse strand, counting down.
GTGTGTGTGCGCGCGTGTGTGTGTATGAGAGAGAGCACGAGAGATACAGAGAGAGATACAGAGAGAGAGAAAGAGAGAGAGAGAGAGAGAGAGAGAGGTGTGCTTCAGATTGTAGTCTGGACCATTACCTTCTGGCCTTGAAGAAGCTCGGACTTAAGAAACAAGACCATCGATTTGTTTTTAAAAACTTGTCAGTGATCACAATTTATATAAATAATAGTGAGTATGTGCAGCTGCCCAATATGGGTGCACGTTTGTCGTTTAATGAAATAAAAGTAAACTGGGCATTATAATAGTGTTAGGGGTTATATCTCTGGAAGGGGGGGGGGCGGTTATGATGTACGGTTTAAGACATGCCTGACTGTGCATTTCCGTTTCTATTTCAGCGCAGTTGTTGGCGTGAGAAATCTCATGAAATAAAGTTTAGTTTTTCATTTCACTGTTCGTCTAAAGAGTTCTGTTTTGCATTTCACCGTTCGTTAGAAACTCGGGTTATTAAAGTGGCTTGCTGTTTACAGAACCAATCAATCTTCTAACTTTGAATAAGATTGACTCTTCGTCAGAATAGATCTGGGTTTGCTATTCAAGTTGAAAAGACGCTTGGAGCTTTCTTCAACAAAGCGACGTGCGCGATAATCCCTCTTTTCATAATGACATGAAGAAGGAATCTTTCCCTTTCCGTTCCTCTATGGTTGAATTCTCTTCCAGTTTTTCCTATCAAAGAGGAACTGTTGGAGATCGATCGCGGTCAAATTGTGTGTGCCCGACCAGGGGGAATCTTGAAACATGTAAAGGCTTACAACATAGCTATCTGTTCGACAACGTTTCATGTAATACTATTATTAAAACTGGGCAGGGATTACTTGGGAACTGGAGCCGCTATTAATTCAAATTCACTTTCTAATCAGAAGAAAACACGTTCATATTATGTAGTATTTTACACAACCAGTATTTCAATATTTGTTCGTACTAATCAATCCTCATTGCTCATGTGTCTATGTTTACTCCAATCCTGTAAAGGCGTTCGTGAAGAAAGGGCGAACAACTGTTTCGTCCACTTACTTTACTTACTTGCTTAATCCTTTCTCTTGTACCATGTAGGGCGTCGATGGCCTTTCTAAAGACACTACTGACACTACTGCTGCCGTTTCTTTGTGGTGTTGTGGGGGAAAGAACCTGATGTTATATGTGTCACGATGAGGTGGAATCAGGCGCTCGTCAATTTCGGGGCGTATGGAGTTATTGGTATCATCTTAAAGCCTGTCCATTTGCCTTACTTTTGACGAAAAAAATATCCATTTATCTATGGATACAAGTGAAGATATTGGAGACTGAAGGAGGTGGGGGTTGCCTCTGGTTTTCAGAAGTAAAATTAGCAAAACAATGGCCGCCAAAGTTGAGTAATTTCCTTAGCTTGTGAGTTGGTGGAAACTAAAATTTTACTTCTTTTGAATGCCTCTAATCCACGTTTTCCAGTAAAATCCACACAGAAATGTGTTCTTTAAAGGCCATGAAAGGCATTGAGCCAAAAAAAACCCAAAAAAACTCTATGAAAATTCCCAAACCTGCAGAAAAATGCCAGTTTCTTGACTTTCATTATTTTGACGAGCGCCTGATTTCACCACGCTCCCTCACATATTCTCTCGTTTTTCTGCGGGTGATTGGGAGGCTCCACTGCTAGGTCCTATTCCTTTCCAGTGGTTGTTTCTGTCTCTCTTGCTTTTATCCAGCTCTAAATTGCGGATATTGTGCGGATGTGCTTCCTTTTTTATCATCATCATCATCATCATCATCATCATCATCATCATCATCATCATCATCATCATCATCATCATCATCATCATCATGAGTCAGAGCATAGGCCACGAACATGGGTTATCCTCTTGATGTTATTCCAAGTGTTCCCACTTTTCTGTACATCGATTCTGTGACTCTTCTCCAGGCTCCACGTGGTCTGCCCTTTAATCTTTTACCCAGAGGGTTTCAATCCTACACTTTCCTTTCTATACAGCTACCAGACTTCCTGAGAGTATATTATCCAAGTGCTTCCCTTTACTCTAACTCTATCATCAGCTGTCCTCAAAACACAACCGTTTTCATTTCTTTCTGGCCTTGTGGACAAAAATTGCAAGGTGTATTCAATTGTTATGTAATGATTAATGTATTACCTCTGCACAGGCCTTCACAATCTGAAATCTCTTCAAATGGTCAATTCGTCACAGTTTCACACAACAACAGTTTCTATGGGTAGAAGAGAAGGCCGTATCGGAACAACGACTCTTGAAAGTCATCGAACTTTGAGTGAGTTGGAGAGGTGCTTCGTGTGAATAACTTGCGTCACAGCTGTCGTGAAAAGCAGGAAGTCTGACACAAGCATCTGCCGACTCCGGGAGTCAAGAATGCTTATTGCCGAGTCTTGTGGGAGTTGATTCGTTTGTTATCAGGGTGAGATACAACGAAATAGTTTTCTTTCAGGCTTGTTTTTTGAAGACGGATTTGACATATTGCTTCACGTGGGAGTTGTTTCTTTTATCTGAAGAGGAGCAGGAGGAGATGAGGAAGAAAAGAGGGAGATTTATTTTAGTCCGTGAAGGAGAGACGTCAATGAATGTGAACTGTATCGACATCAATGAATGTGAACTGTATCGACATCAATGAATTTGAACTGTATCGACATCAATGAATGTGAACTGTATCGACATCAATGAATGTGAACTGTATCGACATCAATGAATGTGAACTGTATCGACATCAATGAATGTGAACTGTATCGATAGTATAGGTGGTGGGAAAGGAGTAGAAGACGAATAACAAGCAGCCGAACTAACAAAAAGGGAAGAATATTTAGAATCGAAATCCTGAACAAATTCATGAGACAATATTTCAAATGTACGTGTTCGGTGCCTACAATTGTTTCGTATGCATTTCTCTGACTGTTATTCTATTTTTCCATTGCCCTCATTGGTAATTAATGAACCTGCCAGCTCTGTAGAGTTGGGTTTTCCCTTAAAACAGACCACAAATAACAACAACAACAACAACAACGATTTCAAATACCATACTAGAACGTCTTATTCGCGAAAGTCGCAAGGCAAGTTGGCCTTGCCAAAAACTAAATCACGTTTAGCATGATGAACTAAAAAGTGGAAAGTGGTCGTAGTGTTTGGCGGGTGACTCTGCAAAACCTATTTCCTTACTCCCCCCCCCC
>NW_004798069.1:281820-283143 GCF_000002075.1 Aplysia californica | reverse complement strand
CTCTCTCCTCTCTCTCTCTTTCTCTCTCTCTCTCTCTCTCTCTCTCTCTCTCTCTCTCTCTCTCTCTCTCTCTCTATCTTTCTATCTATCTCTCTCTGTCTCTCTCTCTCTTTCCCTCTCTCTATCTCTCTCTCGCTCTCTCTCTCTCTCTCGCATTGATTTGTCGTTTTGTATACATTTGTATATATATACACACACACTCAAACCTGCTCTAACGGCCTCCTGTATTAGACAATCACCCCTACACATGGTCACTTTTTATCCCCCAACCCTTGCATATTTTTTTTAACATATGTTACAGCGTACGACACCCACCTGTCTAACACGGACAGTTTTCTCCTCGACAATGGGTAGCTGTTTTAGACATTTCTGAGTGGATAGAAAAGATTGTTTTCGTTAGAGTTTTACGGCACTTGCAACACAATAAGGTCATATAAGTGCAGAAAAGTAAAAGTGTTACAAGGGAGTAACAAACACATAAAAAGGAGGAGGAGAGACGAGGACGATAAATGTTTGATAGGAAAGAATGAGAAAACCACACTAGAGCACCTGCTAACCACCCACTGTATATTTATATCATGTATGCGTATTTATGTATATTATATATATTATTATTATGTGTGTAGGAAAGAATGAGAAAACCACACTAGAGCACCCGCCAACCACCCGCTGTATATTTATATCATGTATGCGTATTTATGCATGTTATGTATAATAATATGTATGTCTGCATGTGTCTGTATGAAAGCACTACCCAACTACTGTTTACTTTGGGGCGCTCTATGACGTAACGCAGTTGCGAGCGCCGTAAAACCCTCTACTATAAAAAAAAAAATGTTAATGTTTACTTTGACGACGCCAGTGTGTTCCACGAGTGAGGTAGCGTCATAATATATGTATTTTGGGGGTTTCTAAATTCAAGAGGAGTCAAGAGGTCGTGCATATTTTTATGTCTGTCTAGTTCTTAAAAGCCTTGAAAGTATTGATTTTCGATATCTAGGATCCACGCGTATGCTTTTTCTTTCTTTCTTTCTTTCTGTCTTTCCATTGGTGTCATTCTTACTACTTCATGGGGACACATTCCTTGCTGATTTTGTTGAGTTAGCGTTGTGCTGAACTGAGAGAGAGAGAGAGAGAGAGAGAGAGAGAGAGAGAGAGAGAGAGAAAGAGAGAGAAAGAAAGAGAGAGAGAAAGAGAGAGAGAGAAAGAGAGAGATAGAGAGAGAGAGAGAAAGAGAGAGAGAAAAAGAGAAAGAGAGAGAAAGTGAGAGAGAGAGAAAGTGAGAGAGAGAAAGAAAGAGAGAGAGAGAAAGTGAGAGAGAGA
>NW_004798069.1:278559-280026 GCF_000002075.1 Aplysia californica | reverse complement strand
CCCACACACACACACTCACACACACCCAAGTGAAACAGACCCTTAACAACTTGCACTCTGACGGCTGAGGAAAACCCTTGCCAAGGATTGCAACAAGTTGGATTGCAGAATCAATAACTAAAGCTGCGGATATCTGAACCACACCAGATCTACCAAGTCAAGATCAAACGCTCCGAACCTGTGTCCCACATGGCGTGTGGGGTGGCTACATGATACACTATACATGTATACCTGCTATTGTTTTCTCTCCTGGTGACTTTTGAGGGGGTGAAGTGTAAGCGAAAAGCGAGAGGGCAGCTAACTCGGGGAGACAGGTCTGTTGAAGCGTGTGATGCAAAGTCAATCGGGAATGTCAGCTCCGAGCTTGAGAACAGCTGAACTGAATGCTTACCATGCGTTAAAGAAGGTGTAAAGACAAGTAGTGTTTGTGTGGTGGTTCGGGGGGGGGAGGGGGCGTGGTGGTCAAGGGCAGTTCAAATCGGAATGACAAGCCCATGCTTTAGAATAATCTGCCTCGTGTAAAAGTGCAAAAGGGCCTATGTTCAAACAATTTGTCTTTCGGGTGATTTGGTATTTGTTACATTGAAACACGAGTACAAAAGGCCAATAATGTTAGTTACCAGCTTTCTTCACCACTGAAACATCTTAACATCCCCACGACAGCAAAACTCCAAATGATCAACTTTATATCCATCCAAACACAACCTATCAATGCGAAACATGGACCACGAACAAGACATCGGATCAAAGAATTACGACGTGTGAAATGTGATGTCTTAGAAAAGCAGTAAACAGGACCAGGCGAGACAAAATTAGAAACTCAGTAGTCAGAGAAATAGTGGGAACAAAATCATGCATCACATCCCACACCAAAGAACCGAATGGCTCGGACATCGGACATGCGATTACCAACACACAATCCAGCACAACGTGCCTCATTTTGAAAATGCAATGGCAACAAGGCTAGAGGGCGACCGGGAAAGACCTGGATAGATGGAGTCAGGGAAACATTAACCACCCACGGCATCCCCCTGAGCCAAGCTCTCCGGCTAGCGACAGAGAGACGTCTCTTTCTTCCCGCGACACCCAAAAGGGTATAAGCGGCGGATAAAATTAAAGTATTTTTGTTGATTCTAATTTTAAAGTTAACACATAGGTTTATGTGGGTGGTTAGCAGGTGCTGTGCTATGGTTCGCTCCTTCTTTCCTTTTAAACATCTATCGCCCTTATCTCTCCTCTTTTGTGTGTGAGTGTGTGTGTGTGTGTGTGTCTGTGTGTGTGTCTGTGTGTGTGTATGTGAGTGTGTGTTGATTACTCTCTTGTACACCTCAAATCTTCTGCACTTAAAGGACCTTTTCTATACAAAGGCCTATGATTGGTTCTACGTAGATATTGTTAGTCCGTCCGTGTGGCGTTGGTGGCCTATTGGTTAGGTTACCGGACTCGTAATCGTGAGACTGCGGGTTC
>NW_004798069.1:276090-277165 GCF_000002075.1 Aplysia californica | reverse complement strand
CTCTCTCTCTCTCTCTCTCTCCTTTTCTCCCCTCTCCAATTCTGTGTTATACATATTGGTTTTATCTACCCCTTCACCCTCTGATTATCCCTCTCGCAATAAATATCTCGTTCAGTCTAAGCAAAGACACGGTATTTGCTTTAAGTAGAGGTGGGCAAAATCTGAATAATCTATCCGAATAACCGGATAATTAGCAATGAAACACTGTCTGAATTAAGACTCTTAACTCACTTTCCTGACCTGTTTACCGAAGTGGGTGTACTCATTTGTTGAAGTGATGCTAACCCGTTTGTCGAAGTGGTTCTAACCCATTTGCAGAAACGGTTCTATCATATTATCAAGAGGTGCACTAACATATTATCCGGATTTTGCTAAAGCGACTCATTGCCCAGCTCTAGCTCTAATGCATACTGACCTACTTAAATTCGCCTCACCTCCGGGGCAAATCACGAGTCTTAGATATCAAAGGAGTTGCTGCCCTTTCCCCAGGAGAGCCATGTTGTCTCTGAAATGTTTCCGTTTAATGGCAGTCTCGACGTTACTTCTGTGCCCCCACCAGGGCAGAGCCACTGACTCAAGTGTCTAAAGGACATTCCCAAAGGGGGGAATTTACCATGTTCTTATGCACAGTAGAATTGTAAATGGCTGATTTATCCATGTCATGCTCATACTGTGCCGGAACAACATAGGGGGAACTATTGCTTTTTCTTTCCCCATCCTTACTGTCGTCATTTTTCCTCTACTTCTTTTGTATGTTTGTCACACTCTTGTGAGCTGCTATTTCCAGGGAGCTTTGATAGTCGAAGCAGACTTTGTGCTGTTGAGGCTAGAGAGGTGAGCAGAGTAAGCCTGATATCCCGTTTGGATATCTCTGTTGACATCCACCCCTTGGCGCTCATATGACCTTATGTAGTTACGAGCGCCGTAAAACCTTGCCTTAAAAAATCAAACAAAAAAAACCCGAACTTATTCCGTGCAAGACAATTAATGAAAAGGCAATGGCGGTACTGAAGGTGCAGACGTCAGCGTTTACGATAGTGTGGGAAGATTAATGATGTCTTAAATGTTGGTTTTG
>NW_004798069.1:269250-271668 GCF_000002075.1 Aplysia californica | reverse complement strand
GACAGACACATGCGCACACCAAAGACAGACACATGCGCACATAGGGACAGAGAAGAAAGATGAAAGGGGGGGGGGAGAAGAAAAAAAAAGAAAGACAAAAAGGAAGACAAAAGAAAGAAAGAAAGGAAGAGAAATACGTATATTATTAAATTTCAGCAGCTGAACTCACCAAACAAAAACCTTGACCTCATCTATGTGTTTTGCTGAGGTATGTCGTTTCGGAAACGGAAATTCATTTGATTTTGGTGACTTGCGTCAATATTCGTGATCACGTAAATTATGCTTCCTAAGGTTTACTCTTTTCGTCCCTTGAAAAGGTCTCTGGATGATCGACTTATCTGACCACAGCTCGTATACAAATGTTTTATATTTTTGCTTATGAACGCTACAGAGACCGATATTACTATTGTCTTGGGTTTGGTGGGGTAAGGGGGGGGTGGTCTGTGGTTGTTGTTTTTTAAACCATGGATTTGTTTTGTAGTCTAGTTCGTGTTTGTTTGTGTCTTTTTTCTTGTTGTTTGTCTCAATTGTTCGACCGTTGACGTTGGATTTTTTTTTGTATTTGCAGCGCAGCTCTTAATGACGTCTATTGGGATTTCGAAGCCAGTTCATTTATTGTCTTTTGTGAGACTGTTTGTGGAAAGTGCGTAGTTCAATCAAAAAAATTAAGCTAACGCCCTGTGCAGCCGCGAAAAAAAATAATTAAATACTAAAGTTCAAGTTACAGATCCGATGTTTTCACGATAAATTCCAAGCCTCGCTATGAAAATAATATTATTGTTCTCTTTTTTTTATGAAGGTTCGTGTGGCCAAAATAATAAGTTCGCCAGTTTTGTGTATGAGTGTCGAAGGAGGCAAATATTTTATACTCGATCATAACTCAACTGTCGTATAGTGTGTACACTTTCGCGCACTCACACAGGCACGCGCGCGCGCACACACACTCATACACACAAACACACACTCATACACACAAACACACACAAACACAAACACACAAACACACACACACCCACACACACACACGCACACATACATACACGCACATTATACTCATACGCGAGCATGCTTGCACATACATGCATAATATTTTACAGTCGTTTAGTGACACAGCCACACATGCACTGGCAAACACTTATACATACAAACATAGACACTTCCATACACACGTACGTACACACTCACAAACACACTCGCTTACTCACTCACTCATTGAGGTCTCGGTGTACTCCTTATCGCCACAATAATTGGTAGAGAAAAGTCGATGAGAACCTCGTATTGCGAATCAATTTCCGAGCAATTTGTTCACTTTATTTTAGCAGCTCACCTTTCAAGCTTCGCTGATTTTTATTTCCCTTTCCATTTTAACCCCTCGTCCTACCTCAGTTACACCACACCCCAGGTCGATTGTCCTGTAGCCTATCCAGAAATCGCTTCTTTGTCTTGTGGTTTTTCATTGGTTGAAAAAAACGTAACTCTTTCTTTCACTTTCACCGCCTACCCGAGTCGTTAAAGAGCGGAGTAACCGACAGGCACTTCCACTTCCGTGTTTGATGCTTCGGTTTTATCGTTGTTGTTATTTTTGATGTTCTTGTTGTTGTTGTTACTGCTACTGTTGCTGCTGCTGCTGCTACTGATGATGATGATGATGATGATGATGATGGTGATGATGATGATGATGATGACGATGATGATGATGATGATGATGATGATGATGATGATGGTAATAATATGGTTATGTCGCCGTAAATTTTTTAATTAAAAGAAAGTTGATGGGCATCACTTTTACGTGAAATGTTACTGAGAAAATTTCTTGCGTAAATTTTGCAAATGTTGTGTCGTTGTACTCATGGGGGTTTCAGAAACATGTTCTGTCTTTGGAATAATAGTTTACCTTTATACATTTTGTACTTTAAAAAAAAGTAGAGGGTTAATATGAGACCCATAGTTGTCGACCCAGTCTTTAAAAAAAAGTACAAAAGTAGGAACGTTGTTTGGTGTGTGAAGCGAAACGGGGCATGAACGAACGTAAGGATAAGATTTTAAAAATTCGGTTAAACAGACACAAAACCGAGTAGAGGAAAAAAAACCGAAGCGAAACAAAGGAAGGAAAAACCATAATACCAAGGAGAAACAAAACAAAAAACGAGCGAAAACAAAACCGGGCAAAGAAGCGAAAGCCAAGTCGATCTTAGAATGTCTCCCTCGCGAACGGTGGAGGGGGAAAGGAGGCGAATATCGGTTATGGGTATCGATTTTATCGCGGGATGTGTCGCGTCCTCAGAACTTTGAGGCTTTCTCTCCTAGACGTTTCAAGGTGAGCCTTCCGTTTACTCACTCTGGTTTCTGGACAGAGGAAGTCCGAGCCAGGTAGTTCTCACGATGCAGCGGGCTTTGGGTTGTTGTTGTTTTTTTTTT
>NW_004798069.1:265625-266897 GCF_000002075.1 Aplysia californica | reverse complement strand
CACACACACACACACACACACACACACGTGCGCCACTGCTCGCTCTTGCACACACATCACAACTCGGATACATTCACATAAGCTCAATATATTATACAAATTGTCCCATTTTGATTTTTACATTTCTTGGAACGAAACTACGAAGAAACTCTGACCACAGCCCAAGGGAATCATTCTATTTATCACCTTCTTCATTTTTTACAATGCTTTCTGTTTATTTGTGCACTGTGCACCTCCTTCAGAGTGTGTCGAAAGCGCCATAAAACATAATTTTCAAATTCAAACTAAACGCACCAACTCCTTTTAGGAAAACTCAGTTTGCATGTCGTATTCCAAGTCATCTCACAGGAACAATGGGTGTTTGGTGGGTGCTCTGAGATGTAGTTTGCTCCTTCTTTACTATCAAACACCAATCGTCCTTATCTCTCCTCCTTCTTTTGTGTGTTCGTTACTCTCTTGCAACACCTCCTAATCTTCGGCACTAATACACCTAATCGTGTTGCAAGTGCCGTAAAACCTTTACTAAATCAAACAAATTACTGGGACAACCGAAACATTCTGGGAACGTGGCGTGTAGTATTTGAAAAACAAAAACTCGTCTCGAAAGCCACACACATCGCCCGAAGTGCATGATATTGATATTTGTTTTGAAAGTCGCTAAATATTTGTGCGACAATCTTCTTTTTGTTCTTTGTTTTGCTTGAATCTGTTCCTTCTTTGTCTTTTTCACTTGGACTGTAGTGCACATGCACCGGCTTTGAATCCAGTTTCTGAATCTAGTTTGTTGTGTATCATTATGAAGTCTGTGTTGGCCATCCCATTCTATTGGAAATACATTTTATTAACCCCTTCACTGCTGAAAAATGTCTACCAACATCTGAACTGACAAGATAAAATGTTAATTCAAGGAATATTTAAACACAGAGAATTGTTTCAGAATAAGCAAAATCACAAACTGTAATTATACCAACGAAAACTTCTTTTTGTCAACCAGATGAAACTACAATATAAGTGGAGACTACAAGCCAGAACATACGTCTACTCAGCAGTGAAGAGGTTAAGTTATACGTCGTTATACTATATTAGGCTAGAAAGTTCTATTCTGATAAACATTTTTTTACTGACGATTGGAGGGCGCCATGTATACTTCTTTTAAGGGGGCTCTCGTGGCCTAGAGGTTAAGGTGTTGGCCTCTCATTCAAAGGTCCCGGGTTCCAATCCGGGTAGCGACCGAACAATTTTCTTTCTAAAATTGTCTCCTTTCACTTCCTT
>NW_004798069.1:262645-263675 GCF_000002075.1 Aplysia californica | reverse complement strand
TACGGTGACCGTTTTTATGTGAAGAGATCAGGCCACGTTGTCCTTCGGGAGGGGAGGAACAATAACCACGTATGTGTGAGGAAGGTGTCGTCTGTGGAGAGTTCTATAGTCGTTTAATTGTCGAGGCGCGGAGAAAGCGTCGACGGTTAATTTGGATTGCCGGCTGGACATTGCCAACGAAACACTTTTGTCCCATCTCTATGTTATTTCTGTCTGTCTGTCCGCTTGCTTGCCTCCCCCTCCCAGTCCCCCTCCCCCTCCCCACCTGCGAGGTCAAACATAGACTGTTATTATGATGACATTGTCCCTTTACCTAAAACTTTCTAAAAATGTCGGTTGATGATCATAAAAGAAAAAGGCCGTAACTAATAGGATATTTCTTTAAAAAACTACAATAGGATACTTTAAAGAAATATATATAATAGGTGTTAGACAGGAATAGAAAAGTGTGCTCCGTCAGTTCAGTTGTAGCTTACTGGACTACGGGGCGGATGGCCTTGTTTCGAACCCACAACCAAGTTGTTGAACAAAATTGTTAAGGCTGTCTACTCATCTGGCTCGGTGCTGTCACAGATGGACTTCACACTCGGGTGTCCCGCCTTTATGATAACCGTAGAATTGAAAGGGCCGTTTACAACAAAACAACAACAACAACAACAACAATAACAACAACAATAACAACACCTACTGACTGAAGTGTCTTTAGGCCATTCCCCAAAGGGGGCATATTAACATGTTCTTACACACAGTAGAATGGTAAATAGGCTATAAAAATAACAACAACCGCTATAAAAACAACAACAACAGCAAAGTATAGGATGTGCCACGTTAGTCTACTTTCTTATGGCTCTATCCATTACCCCTGTGTGGCCCTGATGTTGTAACGTACATCGTTGGGATCTTGTTTTTCTTCTTTTTTTTTTCATTCTGAAACGCTTCAACACAAGTACCTCTGTGTTGTTGTACTCCACTACAAGCAACAACCTGCTTGTCTGTCTCTGTAACTTTTATCTCTGCCTAATGCCAAGCC
>NW_004798069.1:257744-261173 GCF_000002075.1 Aplysia californica | reverse complement strand
CCTGGGTGAAGTGAGGAAAATTCGTGTAAAGTGCCTTTCCCAAGGACACAACGTCGGGCCCCTGACGGGATTCGAACCCACGACCTTACAATTGCGAGTCCCAGAGCCTAACCACTAGGCCACCGACGCCAACAATAATAATAAAACATTGGAACTGGTCTGTAACCAGGTAATTCACTCAGCTCCACATATACAGTAATATGTCGTACTGTAGTGGTTAAAAATCGCATCCGTCGTTTCTACATTACAAAATTCACAGAGTCCTGAATTGCCAATTCGTATCGCCATTACCGTAAAGAATTGGATACATACATCACAATATTCATTATATCATCGTCCTTGGATTCATAACTACAGAAGGATTACATGCACCGACGTAACGCGATGACAAACCGTTCTACTAATTTACTTTTAACTATTTTACATGAACGAATTTTCTGCTACTGATGCCCAGTCTGTCAGTTTTCCCACCTCTGTGAGTTTCCTTTGTTCACACGAGTAGTGTGAAGACATCGAATAATTTATCGTCTACCATACTGTAGGTATTCGTGTTGTTTTTCCACAACATTCTGTAGAGCTTTCATAGAGAGGAAAAAGTATCGATCGATTTGCACTATCTTTTTAATTGCTTTGTTGTTTCTGTTGACGTTGAAGTTGTAGATCTAGATGTTGTGATGGTGACATTGTTGTGGCAGATGTCGTTGCTGCTGCTGCTGCTGCTGCTGCTGCTGCTGCTCCGTCCTCGCCGTAGTTATTGTGGTTCCTTAGACTTTTTTTTAAATTGCTAGTTTTAAATTGCCATGAACCATAATCATAACAACATTATAATCTCTAATTTATTGTGCAGTGCACACACTTACGTAAATGTTCTTGCACACGCCGGTATAATAATTGAGCTTGTGTCACATTATGTGGGACCCTTTCCCTCTGACGGAATCCACAGTAAAGTTTTGCTCACTACCCTCCTATACTGAGCTCATCTTGTCAGTAAACGACATGCGTTTGGTTGCTTGTGTAAAGGGGGCTCTCGTGGCCTAGAGGTTAAGGTGTTGGCCTCTCATTCAAAGGTCCCGGGTTCCAATCCGGGTAGCGACCGAACAATTTTCTTTCTAAAATTGTCTCCTTTCACTTCCTTTTCTGCTCTCTAGCAATGTTCTGTCGTCTGCTTTCTTCTCCACTTTCTGCCCCCTCCCCCTCACCTCCTTTGCCCTCTTCTCTGAGTTCCTGACTCTCTGCAGCCTTTCTACTGCTACTCTTTGGCTCCTCCTTACTGCTGTCTTTCAGCCACACCCCTGATCTTCTGGTAGGAATGATTTACACCTAGCCTTCTCGGACAAGGGCGAAAAATCTCGGAGGGCCCGTGTGCAAGTTGCGCACGTTAAAGATCCCTTGGTGGCCTAAAATCGATCAGAGTAGGCTTCGGCAAAATTCAAAATTTCCTACCAACTGAAAATGTTTAATGTGTCCCGCCCGCTCATATGACCTTATGGAGTTGCGAGCGCCGTAAAACACTTACAAAAACAAAACAAAGAAACAAACTTGTGTAAAGTCTAATACGGGGTGCCCACTACGGACGGGATCGCCCGACTCGATCGCCTCAAAAACAAACATGTTTGTTTTCAGTTTCAGGCGATCGAGTCGGGTGATCGGCCCGATCCAGCTGTAGTGGGCACCCCGTATAAGATTATATTACATCATGTCCATGTAGTTTACAGGGGATGATGAAGCAAACTTTAGGTCTATGTCAGCTGCTGAAAAAACATAGTGTCAATTTGTTCTGATGTTTCAGCGCGATGTCGTAACATCTGTCCCATTTTTTAAACTGTTGATTCTGTTCTAGCTACTGTCGGTTTTCCTGTTGTTGTTGTTGTTGTTGCAGGGTGGGTGGTTGACGGGTGCTCTGGTGTGGTTTGCTTCTTCTTTCCTGTCAAACATCTATCGTCCTTATCTCCCCTCCTTCTTTTTTGTGTTTGTTACTCTCTTGTAACGCCTCTAATCGTTGGCCCTTATATGACCGTATTGTGTTGCAAGTGCCGTAAAACACTTACTAAAACTTTTTTTAAGTTGTTGCAGATACTGTGATTGTCATGAGTGTTGTCTTTGTCAACGTTGAAAGTTGTACTTCTGTCTGTCTGTCTGTCTGTATGTATGTCTGTCTGTCTGTCTGTCTGTCTGTCTGTCTGTCTGCCTGCCTGCCTGTCTGTCTGTCTGTCTGTCTGTCTGTCTGTCTGTCTGTCTGTCTGTCTGTCTGTCTTTCTGTTTCTCTGTCTGTCTGTCAAGCTCTTAGTTAGATTGTCCTGGCACTAATATAGATGACCATTATCGTGCCAGTTTTGATCTACTGTCCTTTCTTCAAACAAAAGGTCGTGTTTTGCACCATGTTGGATGGGTCGCACAATTTTGCACCACGTTCGAAGTCGGAAAGTGCTCTGATGTGGTTTGCTCCTTCTTTTCTATCAAACATCTATCGTCCTTATCTATCCTTCTTTTTTGTCTTTGTCACTCTCATGTAACACCTCTAATCTTTGGCCCTTATAATATTATGACCTTATTATGTTGCAAGAGCCGTAAAACTCTTCTTGCTTTTTAAACTAAACCGAAAGTCGACCAGCTGGATGGAGTGGAAGTGCACGACGCCTCTTTTGGCCAGCGTGAAAAATGATATTAGAGCTGCAAGTATTATCACCTTGGCTCGGGCAACATTCTGGCCAATAACATCGCGTGTGTGGACACGGGCTGGCACCAGGAGTATGGGGTCTCGTGGAGGGAACGTGACTGCACTGTCTCGCTAGTGCTAGATTTTTCATTAAGGTTAACCCTTTCACTGCCACAGGCCGATGTTAGTTAGCCAGTTTTGTCTGTTTGTTTTTGTTTTGTTTTTTGTTTTGTTTTTGTTTTGTTTTTTGTTTAGTTTTTTGTTCGGTTTTTGTTTTGTTTTGTATTTTGTTTTGTTTTGTTTTAATTTTGTTTACCGTTTCGTTTCTAAAGGATTGTCCAACGCGAAGGCTCCTACTGTTTGAGTGGGGTTTGCTCCATCTTCCCCATCAAACCCCTATCGGTGGGTGGTTGGCGGGTGCTCTGGTGTGGTTTGCTCCTTCTTTCCTCTCAAGCATCTATCGTCCTTATCTCTCCTCCTTCTTTTTTACGTTTGTTGTTACTCTCTTGTAACACCTCTAATCTTAGGCACTTATATGACCTTATTGTGTTGCAAGTGCAACTCTTTACTAAACTTAACTAAAACCCCTATCGTCAGGTTTATCTCTCCTCCTTCTTTTGGTGATTCTCTTGTGTCAGAGGTAGATCATTTGTCCCGTCCTATTGTTACTTTAATTCTGTTCTCTGTCATCTTGCCCTTTTTTTCTTTTTCTTAACGTCGCATAGTATGCTCCCCCGTTCTCTCTCTCTCTCTCTCTCTCTCTCTCTCTCTCT
>NW_004798069.1:250244-252744 GCF_000002075.1 Aplysia californica | reverse complement strand
TACCGTGGTAAGAGCTCCATGTCGAAATAACATGTTTTCGTCTACAAAGTCTTCTTTTCTTTTTCTTTTCTTTCCCGTTCTTTTTAAAAAAATGTAAATCTCGCCAGTGTATGGTTGGCGGATGCTCTGGTGTGGTCTTCTCATTCTTTCCCATCAAACATCTATTGTTCTTATCTCTCCTCCTTCTTTTTTTGTGTTTGTTCCTCTCTTGTAACACCTCTAGTCTTCGGCACTTATGGCATTAATGTGTCGCAAGTGCCGTAAAAGGTTTACTAAAACAAACAAAAATCCCGCCAACTACAACAGCAAAGCTAGACTAACGCTCTGTAGCTATTGAGGCACTGGATTGTGGTGCGACCACCCGACGTGTGAACCTGTCTTCGGAGAACTTTCTGCTACTTCGAGCCCCCCCCCTCCTCCAACCCCATCTAGGGTCTGGTATCACCATTTAATTAAACTTAGATATATATTTTTGCGTTGACGTTTTGCCACTGAAAAACGAAACTTACATCGTTATTGAATGTATGTTTATCTACTGTTTATGGTGGCTTATCTTCCCGGGGATGTTTAAGGGTACCACCAGTGAAAGATCCTCTTCTTCTTTTTTTTTTTGGTATCCTTTTGTTGTTTCGGTATGTCTTGCTAGCTTTTTTCCTGGCCCATGTGAACTTCATTGTGTGGATGTGATTGTTTTTTTCTCTACTTACAACGCGTGTCACCCCTACATTGCTCTGAACTCGTGGATCCCCCCGGTACCTGCCATATTGTCACGTCGATCTGTTCTCGGGGCTTTGGGTTAGAATACCGATACGGTCCGAATTTTGGTCATTCTTCTCGGGATGTGTTTGTCGTCGGTCCCACTTCATTTCTAAAAAAAAAAAAAAAATTAAATATACATCATGTATATATATTTCTCTTCCTGTTCACATTGATTTTTCGTAGTTGTTCTAAAATGTGATTTGCTCACTTTATTCCCGAGCGTGGCAAGTGGTGGTTTTGGGGGGGGGGGTGAGGAGGGAGGGGGAGGGGGGGGCTGTGGGATCGCCTTCCTTTTAACTTTTTAAATTCTTTATTTCTTTATTGTTGTTGGTTTTTTCTGTTTTTTCCTTGGTTCTTTGCACCTGTGAAAATACAGATTGTCGTAGCACATCAGAGTCTGATTGACTTCTTTAAAAAAAAAAAAATATGTTTCAACTTTGAAATGTTGCTTTCGATTGTGAGTATCGATTTTCTAACTTACAAATTGAAATTTCCTTAGTAGTTTATAATGACATGCCTTAACAATCATCAGTGAAAATATTTAACTGGTAGGCATGCGCATCAAAGCATTTTTTTAGTGCGCACTGGAAACATTTTTTTATACTCCATATTGCACCAAAAGTATGATTGAAAGGAAGTTATGTAGAATCTAGTGAGGATGTTAGATCACTGAGTTCATTTCACCAAAAATGTGACAAAGTTACAAAATTTTCACTGACTAGAAGTCTACATAATCTCTCTGTTTTGTTAGGGAAAAAAATACTTCTAAAGCTCTCTGGTTAAAATGCTCACATCCAACTAAATTATCCCCATTGATGAAGTCCAAGATTTCAGTTCCACATGTTCTCATTTTTTTGCGAGCCTTTCTGTGGTAAATCTAAAGAGAAGTCTGAAGATATCCCTGAAGAATCAGCTGATGTACTGAGGATGACTTCAAATGCAGACGCCGAGGTCGAAAACTGGCGTGAGTAAGCATAGATCCGCGGAATACATAGATCTAGATCTAGATATAGATCTAGATCTAGATCTAGAATCTAGATCTACATTTTTTTTCTTCAGATAATATGATTTTTAGATACGGTCAGGACTACTTTGGATTATTTTTTTTACCTGCATGATCGATCATGCTGTTTTGTCAGTCAGTTCTTTCTTACGCTGAACTGATGCTGGGTGGTAAAATTACGGTAATTCAAGGTTGGATGGCAGTAGTGGGAGGTCCAACTTTTTGACTGTTCCTTCCCTTTACTTTCCTGTCCGTCACTTTTGCTTTGTCCTAGTCTAGTACTGAATGGCCATTATGATATCGATGTGCATTGCTTTAGTGGGTAGGTAGTTGGAGGGCGATATTGGCACTCTTTCCTTCTTTTTCCTGCCCTTTTTGGTTTCTGTCTGTCTATAATTACTTACTTTTCCCTCGCACTCATCATCATCAAGTGCCAGATCTGCGACAGACACCTGCGATCATGGTTCTCCATTCTTTCCTTTGCTCGAATGCTCTCAAAAAAGCTACATTGCCCCGTCACCCTTGATTTGTTTCGACTCTCCAAATAGGTTGCTCTGAGTCTGTCTGCCTCAGAACCTCTGTCTTGCCTGCCATCATTTTTGCCAGTAAGAGCTATATATTATGTTCAAGGCCTTTTTGTCTATTCAAGTGTCCCAGAAACAGCATTTGTGTTTTCTTGACTGTTTTTATCAGCGGGTGGCCCACGTGAGCTTCTTTAAGTGCTACTTCATTTGATCC
>NW_004798069.1:240691-247923 GCF_000002075.1 Aplysia californica | reverse complement strand
CCTCTCTCTCTCTCTCCGCCTCGATCACACGGATGCGCTCGCTCACAAACCGAGTGTTGTGTCGAGGGGAAACTAGGACAGCGGGCTCGCTCGTTCGCCATTCAGCTGATTGCTCCGCGGTCAGGTTAATGTTTACGAGAGTCTTACCCACAGTGCTTTGCGTGCTCTGCGTTCACCGGCTAGGCGCATACGCACTGGAAAATAATTCAGCTGTCAAATATCTGTTACTATCGTGTTACAGCCAAAAGCTCGTTTAAATTGTCATTTTTCAAATCATTTTAGGATTTTGAAATTGTTTTTATTCATTTTGTGTTCAGGAAGAATGTAATGAAATATCACTACCCGGAACGACCGTGTTTCTTGCATTGATTCGGTAATAAACATTTCTCAGTTCTGAGAGAAGAGGTGTTAGTATTGTTTGTGGCTTTCGTGTTGCGTGCGTGGACTAGGATTCTTATCGGGATTACACTTCTGTTTTTCAAACTAACGGGATTATCTGCTCAGCACCTGTTTGTGCAGTCAAACACTATCAGATTGGAGGTGCAGTAGCAGTTACACTCAGGATATGGGCAATGCGGCAACGGCAAAAAAAGGGGACCCGGCGGAAAATGGTAAGAAAATGGATGGGGATGCAGAACAGAGGTCAGTTGGCCTGAAGTCGAGCCTGCTATCAATAGTCCCTTGAGGTGCGGTTATTTAATAACCACTAGGAAATCTAGACCTTGATCCGAAAGTCAGTTATGTTCACTTTGCTTTTTTTTTTTTTAAGTCAGTGGTTCTGTGTGTCATATTAGAAATCTAGACTATGACTCTTCAAGTGTGTTCGTTGACGTTGCAAAACTGAAACCTGTTTGAATGAATTTGCTCATCTCTGTCTCTAGACTCTGTACGGGTGGTTATTGTGAGCATGATTTGGTGTACTGAGCGCAAGTAGTCATCTTTAATGTCTTGGTGATTCCACGAGTCCTGGCGCCTGAAAGAAATATATACTGTCTGGTGTGTGCCTCAGTTGTTTTGTCAGTCCGCGCTAGTGGCCTAGAATCTGGAATCAGCGAGATCATCTAGGCTAGCCTTCATCTTTGAGTTTGAGTCTCGACTGCTATCCTTTGATTAGCTGTAGATCTAGATTCTAGATCTAATCTAGATCTAGATTTAGTTCTAGATATCTAGATTCTAGATCTCTAGTGTAGTTTACACTCTTAAACTTACACAACAGACAACAGTCAAATTTATCTAGATCTAGATCTAGATCTAATCTAGATCTAGATCTAGATCTAGATCTAGATCTATGATAAATTTCTATGTCTAGTCTAGATCTAGATTCTAGATCTAGAATCTAGTTCTATTAGACTACATTTTTTACACTTTACACTCAATGATTCAATGAGTTTTGTTGTCAATAGCCTAGATCTATATGTTTTCTTCATCCTGACTTTTGTTGTAGACAGTGACTATTTATGGACATGTTGAAGAAAATTTTAACTCTTCAAGTCCTGAGTTTTCTACATCGTTTCCCTGAGTTTTTTTCTACTGTCACCCTGATCTAAACCTAGTGCACTACGTCTCATAACCCCAAAAGCTTGCCTCAAACTTCTAAATAGCAAACGCAAAGGCTTAAAATCATAATTACTAAAAAAAACATGGTTCGGGAATAGTTCCGAAAAACAAGCAAAAATTAGCACTAGATCTAGATCTAGATCTAGATCTAGATCTATATAAAAGGAAACAGTTGTCACGATGTAGATTATATATATCTACATCTAGATGTAGTACTGGACGCTCCCAGCGTCCGATGGGGAACAGGGTTATTACTGCCGGAGCATCCGAGGGTGTTCAAAGAGGTAAAAAATGCGACCACTATGAAACAGAATGGAATATCGGCCTAGGGTTTGGGATAACCATAAGTGTAGGGGTTGGGTTAGGGTTTTGGTCTTTCCTTTCTTAATTGTGACTTGTTGGGGTGGTCTCTTCTTACGGAAGTCATTCCAATTACAATATTGATCTCTTGAGTGTACATTCTTACGGAAGTCATTCCAATTACAATATTGATCTCTTGTTGAGTGAACATTGTTTTTATGAAGAAACAGCAAGTACTGAGATATGTCTCTGACAAAAAACACTAGGATTGTGTTTTATATTTAATAGGAAAGGCTAAGGTCTATTGCGTGTTGTTATCATTATCATTGGAATCAAGTTTAAAGTCAATGTGTCCTCAATCTTTGTCATGATGATCTTGGAATTGATGGTTTGATCTCCTATTGCACGATCGTTGTAGGCTAAATTGAAAGAAAGGCGGCGGCAGAACAATTCTGCAAATCCCTCCCACCTTTTAGATGACCTATTTCCAAAATTACCAATCTATCTTTAGTTTATCTTTCCAAGGGCATAGATTTTATCATCAGAAATAAAGGGTTTTTTTAAATTAGCTTTCCACTTACTGTTAGTGGGTTGGTAATCTCGTACTGGCAAGCCTCTTCTATCATTGTCATCAAAAGTTTGTAATGTCTCTCCTAGAAATGCGAAAGATCTGCCATTGTAAGAGAGGGTTTTTCCTTGTCTATAGTCTATATCAGCATTGCAACTGCAACTAAGCACTGTGCTGTTTTATGGAAAAAGAATTATTAGTTGTCATAATAACAAGTTCAGAATGAACTGTGCAAAGTATTGTTGCCTTTTGTCACAAATACTGATTACCTCTGTGAAAAGTCAGAAAAGTACTCTCATGTAGAAAGATAAGTCCTATAGCAATAGGCAAAAAACTACACTAGTTTCCTTTGGTGGGTGGACTTCTTGTTTCAGACTCGTGAATGAGCTTTTACTTTCTGCAACAAATCCAGAAACAGCAGATGGAATATTTTAATTATAGATCATAATGAATGATGGTTGTATGGTAGTATTGAAAATATTTAAGTTTCATCTTCATGATGTATGCCGAGCTGAAGTAAGTTCAGGTTTCGAGCTGAGCTTTTTTACGCTGCATTTTTATAAACGTGAGTGTATGAGGCAAGGGCTTGGTTATACTTTAATTTTAATATTAAAGTATGTTAGTGTGAGAATGTTGAGATGGTACTTTCACTATCAGTGCTAATTAATGAATTTTAAAAATGTTATCGTTTAACAAGTCATTCTGTAAAAATTCTTTTTTGACAAAGGAATTATAAAGGTAGGGGAATTGGGTGGAAGTACAGGGGAGGAGTGTTTTCTGTTGCTGAGGAAAATGCCTGGGGCTCATGATAGTTTTGTTTCTTAGTGTGCCGTTTATTTTTTATGTGAATTGTTTTGTCTGCCTCCCTCCCTCTTTCTCTCTCTCTCTCTCACTAACTCTCCAGATACCCGCCCCCCTCTCCCTTTCAACAAACACCTGCACTGTGGATTTTCTATAAAAGCAGAAATAGTGTTGAGTTTGAGTTGCTAAGCATCTGCTTATGTAATAACATATATAATAACTTAGAGAATCCTGAGACAGACTGACTTGACGTACGTTTTGACTTTAATTCATTACATGTTTCTGCTACTCCGGAAATTGCTTCCCTGCTACATACTACATGTATCCACTATTTTAAACACACATACTGCAACTACAATAGTAACAACTATTACTCCTACTGATTACTTGTTGTACTCACAGTAGCTATCATTAGGTGGGGGGTTGGCAGGTTCTTCTCTGGTTTAATTGCTTCTTCGTACCCATCAAACATGGTTAAGCCGTTATCCATCTCTTCTCCTTTTTTGTGTTTGTTACTCTCTTTCAGTACTTTTATGGCGTTATATAATATTGTGTTGCAAGTGTGGAAAATTCTAACTCCTACTAAAACTAAACGAAAGCTATTTTTGATTGTAACTTTGTCGTTGTCCAAATTAATTTTTGTCTTTTCCTTTGACATAATTTAATTAAAGACTAAAAAACCTAAAGTGAACAAATCAGGCAATGAGATTTTTGTCTGCTATTTCACCGGGTGTCTTTTTCAGTCTTTTGTGTGAACTTGAAGTATACAGTGGTGTATGGTTAAGAAGCTAGTTGGTTTCAAAACACTCATGGTACCACTGTGTTCTTTTGAGTTTGTATGTGATCATGTCATGAAAGGATGCTTTGTACTTTCTCTCACTGCCTATCTATGCTGTTTTTGCTTTTTAAAAAAAAAATCTTTTGTAAGTTAACTTTTATGTTTTTGAGTTTTTTGAAAAGAAAGAAACCATAAGTGGGTGGTTCGCGGGTGCTCTGGTGTGGTTTGCTCCTTCTTTCCTATCAAACATCTATTGTCCTGATCTCCCCTCCTTCATTTTTGTGTTTGTTTCTCTCTGGTAACACCTCTTTTCTTCGGCCCTTATATGACCATATTGAATATTGTGTTGCAAGTGCTGTAAAACTCTTACAAAAAAAAAAAAGAAACCATAAGCGTAGTTAATAGTTGAATTTTGTGTTCATGTTTTTTATAGAGGTTGTTTTTTTTCTTTCAGTGAAAAAGTAAAGAGCTTTAAGGAGGATGCTGTTCTTTAGTGAATTAATTTCTTATTTTTGCTTCGCTTGGGTATTTATTTATTTTGGGGGTTACTGAAAACAAATTCTGTCAGTGTTCTTTTGTGTGTAGGGATTTTGTTCCTCTCTTGTATTTTTCGAATGTTTTTTTTTTATCTCCCGTATTGATTGCTATTTTAATCTTTGTTTTTCAGTCAAAGAATTCTTGGCCAGAGCCAAAGAGGAATTTCAGAACAAATGGGATCACCCACCAGCAGTAAGTACTGAAATGTGTTTGTTCTTGTCATTGTCTGTCATGACTTTGATTTCTTTAATTGTATTGTCAGCCTACTGTCTGATTTTAAAAAAGATAAGTAACCGATATGATGTTGAAACGTAGGGCTAAAATAAATTTTATTTGTCGGTTTCTTTGAAAAATTAATTTGATGAGGGCCTGATTTTACCCTGACATCTCACAAATGCTTCCTGTTTTGTCATCAGAATATGTAGGCTTTGTATAGAGTTCTTAGTTCAGTTTAAGGGGATTTCGTGTTTTAGTTGCGCAGTGATAAATTAAATGCTAAAATATTTTAGTCTTGTTTTAATTGTTTATAACACTAATAAATATCCAGTATATTATATGGGTTGTCTGAGCAGCAAAACCCTTGGCTGTGGTGCTATGAAAAAAAGTACATTTTAGTCGACGAAAATTTAGAATTTGTTTTGTGAACTTTCTGGCAGGAAGTTTTCGATCTGCATCAGAGATGATAATGTTTAGTGTAAAATACAAATTGATTGACAGAGAAGGGTAAAGTTATGGATGGATAGGGAGGTGAAGGGGGGGAAAATGGGGGGGGGGGGGGGGAGACTGCAAAAGTGGAATTGAGGGTGCTGAAGTCACTTTACTTTGCAACATAATGAAATTTCAGGAACAGCAGCTGTGACATTGGAGTCTTTGTCTTATTTGTTGAGTCACCCTCCATTATATATATATATATATATATAATATATTATACTGTTGGTAGAGTTTAGGAACAGATGAATGAACGAATTAATTACATCGTCTCATGATGTATTCATAAAAGGTAGACATGTTGAATTTTATTTGCACACATGCTGAGAAGTTGCACTTTTAAATGTGTACTAGTACGTATAAATGATGAGGGGAGTTATAAATAGAGTCCCATTCTCATTGCATTTGGGTTTGTATTTTTTCTTTTCGCACAGAATGTCTCTCCATTGGTTTGTATCTATTTTTTGATAAAAGTGAAAAAAAAATGTTGCTTTGTTGTTCAGGTATCGTTGAGTTTGAATTTAAATTTAGATCAGTATTTTAGTGATAAATGAGATCACTTGTTTTGTTCTCAGGGTATTTTTATCAACAGTTTTTTTCTGTTTTAGGTACTTGATTACTTGTGTACCTCCATCGTTTGAACTTATAGCTTCAAGCTCATTACTGTTTGTTTGGTTTAAATTGTTTTTTGGTTTTTTTCTTTTATAGTTTTGGAAAAGGGAAATTTAAGATGTCCGAGGGTCATTGTTTCTTATCATGATGCATGAAGTTAAATTTTTTTTTCTCAAAGATGATACTGAACTAGTCTTTTTAACTTGTTAACTTGCATCATGGCAAAGTTAAGGTCTTTCTGTCATGCTGAATCTTCAAAGTTTTATCTGCAAGATTTTATCTTGTTGAGCTAGCTTCTTTGAGTGTACAGGAGTTCTTTTTAAAGGAAAACAGTCTCATCAGCTGGATTTATTGTGCTAAGTTCCAATTCTTGATTCAATGCAGTAGAACTGTGCTCGTAAGTCTCTTGAATGCTGTTGTCTTATCTACCCTATTTGTCAATGACAAATAAGTTGAATTATACTGGGCTGAAGTTGAGTAAACAAATAAAACAAAGAAATATCACAGTTTTATTACTGGAACTTTTAGGTGTGCCGGTGGGTATTGTGTCTCGGCTTGTTTTATTTAAAAGTGACAAATCAATCTGTTTCCTGTCCAATGCATAAAAATGTTCAAAGAACCTCATGTAAAGAAAGTATATTGTCTATATCTAGTCTGAAAGTCTCCACATTGAGTCTACGATAGAGCAGACATACGTTGGCAAATTATATGGGTTTTTTGTTTGAGGTTGTATTTCTGATCTTTTTGTATATATATATATGTGTGTGAAATTTGCAACTTTTTTTTATTTTGTGTATTTTCTTAAAGATTGTGTTGTTCGAGGGTTGTTGTGTATTGGGTGGGCTGGGGAGGGGTCGCTACATTGTTGAAAATTGAAGTAGTTAAAATGAGAACACTTTACCAAGTGTGTTTAAAGGTCAGTGTATTTCACATTTCTTACTACTGAGTTTTAATTAATTCAGGAAACAAAATAGAGCAGTCGATGGCAGCTTTGAGTCTGTGTTTTGTACATTATAATTGCCCTTGTTTGTAAGCTCTGTCTGTGTTGAATAGCATGGTCTTGTGAAAACTTTGTACGAGTGTTACTGGAATGAGTTTTAAATTCATTTGGTCAAATTCCAGTTGGGTGCAGTCTCCTGAATTCATTTGGCTTCCTCGCCCTGCAAATATTTTAACTAGTTATTTTCTTGTGAAAAGTCTTAAACTATTAATGTGTAATCTATCGCTAATGTGCCCAGTTACGGGATTGGTAATTGACATAATGCCGTGCAAATCTCGCCAGATCTGCCTGCGGGTTTCCGATGATTAGTCTGTAATGAAGAAGAGCTAACTGTATAGTCTGTCTGTCTGTCTGTCTGTCTGTCTGTCTGC